>NC_135539.1:145987400-146024144 GCF_045843805.1 Urocitellus parryii | reverse complement strand
TCCTCTCCTCCATGTCCTTAGTATCCTCTGCTCCATATCCTCAGGATCTTCTCCATGTCCTCAATTTCCTCTCCTCCCTGCCCTCCTAGTCTTCTCCTTCCTGCCCTAGGTGACTTCTCCCCCATGTCTTTAGTGTCCTCACCTCCCTGCCCTCAGTGTCTTCTACTTCCTTCCCTCAGTGTCCTCTCCTCCATGTCCTCAGTGTCCTCTTCTCTCTGCCCTCAGTGACTTCTCCTCCATGTCTTCAGTGACTTCTCCTCCTTGTCCTCAGAGACTTCTTCTCCATGACCTCAGTGTCCTCTCCTCCATGTCCTCAGTGACTTCTCCGCCATATCCTCAGTGTCTTCTCCACCATGTCCTCAGTGTCCTCTCCTCCAATTCTTCAGTGTCCTGTCCTCCACGTCCTCAGTGACTTCTCCTCCATATCCTCAGTGTCTTCTCCTCCATGTCCTCAGTGTTCTCTCCTCCATGTCCTCAATGTTCTCTCCTCCATGTCCTCAATGTCCTCTTCTCCATGTCCTCAGTGTCTTCTCCTCCATGTCATCAGTGACTTCTCCACCATGTCCTCAGTGTCCTCTCCTCCATTTCCTCAGTGTCCTCTTCTCCATGTCCTCAGTATCTTCTCCTCCATGTCGTCAGTCTCCTATATTCAATGTCCTCAGTGTCCTCTGCTACATGTCCCTAGTGTCTTCTTCTCCATGTCCTCAGTGTTCTCTCTTCCATGTCCTCAGTCTTCTCTCCTCCATGTCCTCAGTGTCCTCTCCTCCATGTCCTCAGTGTCCTCTTCTCCATGTCCTCAGTGTCTTCTTCTCCATGTCCTCAGTGTTCTCTCCTCCATGTCCTCAGTGTTCTCTCCTCCATGTCCTCAGTGTCCTCTCCTCCATGTCCTCAGTGTTCTCTCCTCCATGTCCTCAGTGTCTTCTTCTCCATGTCCTCAGTGTTCTCTCCTCCATGTCCTCAGTGTCCTCTCCTCCATGTCCTCAGTGTTCTCTCCTCCATGTCCTCAGTGTCTTCTTCTCCATGTCCTCAGTCTTCTCTCCTCCATGTCCTCAGTGTCCTCTCCTCCATGTCCTCAGTGTCCTCTTCTCCATGTCCTCAGTGTCTTCTTCTCCATGTCCTCAGTGTTCTCTCATCCATGTCCTCAGTGTTCTCTCCTCCATGTCCTCAGTGTCCTCTCCTCCATGTCCTCAGTGTTCTCTCCTCCATGTCCTCAGTGTCTTCTTCTCCATGTCCTCAGTGTTCTCTCCTCCATGTCCTCAGTGTTCTTTCCTCCATGTCCTCAGTGTCCTCTTCTCCATGTCCTCAGTGTCTTCTTCTCCATGTCCTCAGTGACTTCTCCACCATGTCCTCAGTGTCCTCTCCACCATGTCCTCAGTGTCCTCTCCTCCATTTCCTCAATGTCCTCTTCTCCATGTCCTCAGTATCTTCTCCTCCATGTCATCAGTGTCCTATCCTCAATGTCCTCAGTGTCCTCTGCTACATGTCCCTAGTGTCTTCTTCTCCATGTCCTCAGTGTTCTCTCCTCCATGTCCTCAGTGTTCTCTCCTCCATGTCCTCAGTGTTCTCTCCTCCATGTCCTCAGTGTCCTCTTCTCCATGTCCTCAGTGTCTTCTTCTCCATGTCCTCAGGGTCTTCTCCACCTTGTCCTCAGTGTCCTCTCCTCCATTTCCTCAGTGTCCTCTCCTCCATTTCCTCAGTGTCCACTCCTCAATGTCCTCAGTGTCCTCTCCTACATGTCCCTAGTGTCTTTTCCTCCATGTCGTCAGTGTCCTCTACTCCATGTCCTCAGTGTCCTCTCCTCCATATCCTCAGTGTCCTCTCCTTTATGTACTCAGTGTCTTCTCCTGCATGTCCTCAGTGTCCTCTGCTGCATGTCTTCAGTGTCCTCTACTACCTGCTCTCAGTGTCCTTTCCTCCATGCCCTCAGTGTCTTCTCCTCCATGTCCTCAGTGTTATCTCCTCTATGTCCTCAGTGTCTTCTCCGCCCTGCCCTCAGTGTCCTCTCCTACCTGCTCTCAGTGTCCTCTCCTCCATGTCCTCAGTATACTCTCCTACATTCTCTCGGTGTCCTCTCCTCCATGTACTCAGTGTCCTCTCCTCCATGTCCTCGGTGTCCTCTCCTCCATTTTCTTAGTGTCTTCTCCATGTCCTCAGTGACCTCTCCTCCCTGCCCTCCGTGTTCTCTCCTCCATTTCCTCAGTGTCTTCTCCTTTCTGTCCTCAGTGTCTTCTCCTCCATGAACTTAGTATCTTCTCCTCCTTTGCCTCAGTGTCTTCTCCTCCATGTCCTCAGTGTTATCTTCCTCCTGCCCTCAGTGTCCTTTCCTCCATATCCTCAGTGTCCTCTCCTCCTTGTCCTCAGTGTCCTCTCCTCATGTCCTCAGTGTCTTTTCTTCCATGTCCTCAGTGTCTTCTCTTCCATGTCCTCAGTGTCCTCTCCTACATGTTTTCACTGTCCTCTCCTCCATGTCCACAGTGTCCTCTTCTCCATGTCCTCAGTGACTTCTCCTCTATGTCCTCAGTGTCTTCTTCTCCATGTCCTTGGTGTCCTCTCCCCCTTTTCCGCGGTGTCTACTCCATGTCCTCAGTGTCCTCTCATCCATGTCCTTAGTGTCCTCTCCTTTATGTCCTCAGTATCTTCTCCTCCATGGGCTCAGAGTCCTCTCCTCCATGTCCACAGTGTCTTCTCCTCCCTTCCCTCAGTTTCCTCTCCTCCATGTCCTCAGTTTCCTCTCCTTTATGTCCTCAGTGTTTTCTCCTCCTGCCCTCAGTGTCTTCTCCTGAATGTCCTCAGTGTCCTCTCCTCCACGTCCTCAGTGTCCTCTTTTCCATGCCCTCAGTGTCTTCTCCTCCATGTCCTCAATGTCCTCTCCTCCATGTCCTCAGTGTCCTCTCCTCCATGTCCTCAGTGTCCTCTCCCCCATGTCATCAGTGTTTTCTCCTCCTGCCCTCAGTGTCTTCTCTCCATGTCCTCAGAGTCCTCTCCTTCGTGCCCTCAGTGACTTCTTCTTCATGTCTTCAGTGTCCTCTACTCTCTGTCCTCAATGTCTTCTTTTTCCTGCCCTCAGTTTCCTCTCCTCCATGTCCTGAGTGTCCTCTCCTCCATATCCTCAGTGTCCTCTCCTCCATGTCTTCCGTATCCTCTCCTCCATTTCATCAGTGTCCTCTCCTCCCTGCCCTCAGTGTCCTCTTATCCATGTACTCAGTGTCCTCTCCTACATGTCCTCAATGTCCTCACTTCCATATTCTCAGTGTCCTCTCCTCCATGTCCACAGTGACTTTTCCTCCATGTCCTCAGTTTCCTCTCCTCCATGTCCTCAGTTTCCTCTCCTTTATGTCCTCAGTGTGCTCTCCTCCATGTCCTTATTATCCTCTGCTCCATTTCCTCAGGGTCTTCTCCATGTCTTCAGTGTCCTCAACTCCCTGCCCTCAGTGTCTTCTCCTTCCTTCTCTCAGTGTCCTCTCCTCCATGTCCTCAGTGTTCTCTCCTCCATGTCCCCAGTGTCTTCTCCTCCATGTCCTCAGTGTCCTCTCCTCCATGTCCTCAGTGTCCTCAACTCCCTGCCCTCAGTGTCTTCTCCTTCCTTCCCTCAGTGTCCTCTCCTCCATATCTTCAGTGTCCTCTCCTCCATATCCTCAGTGTCCTCTCCTCCTTGTCCTCAGTGTCCTCTCCTCCATGTCGTCGTTATCCAATCCTCAATGTCCTCAGTGTCCTCTCTTCCATGCCCTCAGTGTCTTCTCCTGCATGTCCTCAGTGTCCTCTCCTCCATGTCCTCGTTATCGAATCCTCAATGTCCTCAGTGTCCTTTCTTCCATGCCCTCAGTGTCTTCTCCTGCATGTCCTCAGTGTCCTCTCCTCCATGTTTTCAGTGTACTCTCCTCCATGTCCTCAGTTTATTCTCCTCACTTCCCTCAGTGTCCTCTACTCCATGTCCTCAGTGTCCTCTCCTCCATGTCCTCAGTGTCCTCTCCTCCATGTCCTCAGTGTCCTCTCCTCCCTGTCCTCAGTGTCCTCTCCTACCTGCTCTCAGTGTCCTCTCCTCCATGTTCTCACTGTCCTCTCTTCCATGGCCTCAGTGTCCTCTCCTACATTCTCTCAGTGTCCTCTCCTCCATGTCCTCGGTGTCCTCTCCACCATGTCCTCGGTGTCCTCTCCTCCATTCTCTCAGTGTCCTCTCCTCCATGTTCTCAGTGTCCTCTCCTCCATGTCCTCGGTGTCCTCTCCTCCATTCTCTCAGTGTCCTCTGATCCATGTCCTCAGTGACCTCTCCTCCCTGCCCTCAGTGTCCTCTCCTCCTTGTCCTCAGTGTCTTCTCCTTTCTGTCCTCAGTATCTTCTCCTCCGTGTCCTCAGTGTCTTCTCCTCCATGTCGTCAGTGTCATCTTCCTCCTGCCATCAGTGTCCTCTCCTCCATGTCCTCAGTATCCTCTCCTCCATGTCCTCAGTGTCCTCTCCTCCATGTCCTAAGTGCCCTCTCCTCCCTGTTATCAGAGTCTTCTCCTCCATGTCCTCAGTGACATCTCCTTTATGTCCTCAGTGTCCTCTCCTCCATGTCCTCAGAGTCCTCTTCTCCATGTCCTCAGTGTCTTCTCCTCCACGTTCTCATTGTCCTCTCCTCCATATCCTCAGTGCCCTCTCCTCCCTGTTATCAGAGTCTTCTCCTCCATGTCCTCAGTGTCCTTTCCTCCATGTCCTCAGTGTCCTCCCCTCCTTGTCCTCAGTGTCCTCTCCTCCATGTCCTCAGTGTCCTTTCCTCCATGTCCTCAGTGTCCTCTCCTCCATGTCCTCAGTGTCTTCTCCTCCATGTCCTCAGTGTCCTCTCCTCCCTGTTATCAGAGTCTTCTCCTCCATGTCCTCAGTGTCCTTTCCTCCATGTCCTCAGTGTCCTCTCCTCCATGTCCTCAGTGTCCTCTCCTCCATGTCCTCAGTGTCTTCTCCTCCATGTCCTCAGTGTCCTCTCCTCCCTGTTATCAGAGTCTTCTCCTCCATGTCCTCATTGTCCTCTCCTCCATGTCCTCAGTGTCCTCTCCTCCATGTCCTCAGTGTCTTCTCCTCCATGTCCTCAGTGTCCTTTCCTCCATGTCCGCAGTGTCTTCTCCATGTCCTCAGTTTCTTCTCCTCCATGTTCTCAGTGTCCTCTCGTAACTTCTCTCAGTGTCCTCTCCTCCATGTCCTCAGTGACATCTCCTCCCTGCCCTCAGAGTCCTCTTCTCCATGTCCTCAGTGTCTCTCCTCCATGTCCTCAGTGTCCTCTCTTCCATGTCCTCAGTGACCTCTCCTCCCTGCCCTCAGAGTCCTCTCCTCCATGTCCTCAGTGTCTTCTCCTCCATGTCCTCAGTGTCCTCTCCTCCATGTCCTCAGTGTCTTCTCCTCCATGTCCTCAGTGTCCTCTCCTCCATGTCCTCAGTGTCCTCTCCTCCATGTCCTCAGTGTCTCTCCTCCATGTCCTCAGTGTCTTCTCCTCCATGTCCTCAGTGTCTTCTCCTCCATGTCCTCAGTGTCCTCTCCTCCATCTCCTCAGTGTCTTCTCCTCCATGTCCTCAGTGTCCTCCATGTCCTCAGTGTCCTCTCCTCCATGTCCTCAGTGTCTTCTCCTCCATGTCCTCAGTGTCTCTCCTCCATGTCCTCAGTGTCTTCTCCTCCATGTCCTCAGTGTCCTCTCCTCCATGTCCTCAGTGTCTTCTCCTCCATGTCCTCAGTGTCCTTTCCTCCATGTCCGCAGTGTCTTCTCCATGTCCTCAGTTTCTTCTCCTCCATGTTCTCAGTGTCCTCTCCTAACTTCTCTCAGTGTCCTCTCCTCCATGTCCTCAGTGACCTCTCCTCCCTGCCCTCAGAGTCCTCTTCTCCATGTCCTCAGTGTCTCTCCTCCATGTCCTCAGTGTCCTCTCTTCCATGTCCTCAGTGACCTCTCCTCCCTGCCCTCAGAGTCCTCTCCTCCATGTCCTCAGTGTCTTCTCCTCCATGTCCTCAGTGTCTTCTCCTCCATGTCCTCAGTGTCCTCTCCTCCATGTCCTCAGTGTCCTCTCCTCCATGTCCTCAGTGTCCTCTCCTCCATGTCCTCAGTGTCTTCTCCTCCATGTCCTCAGTGTCCTCTCCTCCATGTCCTCAGTGTCTTCTCCTCCATGTCTTCAGTGTCTCTCCTCCATATCCTCAGTGTCCTCTCCTCCTTGTCCTCAGTGTCCTCTCCTCATGTCCTCAGTGTCCTCTGTCCAGATCCTCAGTGTCTCTCCTCCATGTCCTCAGTGTCCTCTCCTCCTTGTCCTCAGTGTCCTCTCCTTATGTCTTCATGTTCTTCTCCTGCTATCCCTAAGTGTTTTCTCCTCTGTATTCCCTGTGTCCTCTTTTTCATGTCCTCAGTGACTTCCCTGCCACTCCCTCTGTCTTTTCCTCCGTGCCCTTCCTGTCTTTTCTATCATCTTCTTGCTCTCCTCAGTGTCCCTCTGCCATTTCTCCAGCGTCTTCTTCTGCTACTCCTACTAATTGAATTGGAAGTTCCCAGCCCACATATCCCTTAACTGATATTTTGGTCCTTTTTTTTCTTGAAATGCCTTCTCAGTACCTTTTCAACACATTAACTCTCTCTTTGCTTCTTGACTAAAGTTTCCTGCCTATTGCATTTTTATTCCAGTAAATGCAATCGATATTTAATGCTTCTGTATGTTTTTTGAATTGGTTCTTTTTTCTATTAAACAACACTAACATATTCTTGTTTAATAGATCCTTTCTCACTTTAATGGATATATTTTCATTCATCTATTTAACTCTTATAATACACAATGTTTATTTTATTATGCTTTATGGATTCATTTCATTGAGAGTTTGGATTTACATGAACATTTGTTTTCTCCTTATGTTTTGTTGTTTTTGTTTGCAGTTTTTCCTCTGAGTTCTAGAAATAATCTTCCTGTAGCTTCCCCCCAGCCCTCCAGGCTCAACTGCCTCGCACCCTTGCCTTTCCTTTCTCCAGCACCCCAGGCCTGGTCTCCCCAGGTGCTCCTATGCTGGGTGTTGTGTGGGGTATCTGAGAGCAGTGCAGTATTCCCAGGTGTGATGCCAAAGCTGTCTGCTGAATGAGCCTCTGCAGACCTGCTACCTCTTGAAAGCTTGACTCCGTCAGCAGGACAAAGACGGCGATGCCGTCAGATCCTTCCAGGTGAGCCTTCCCTGTGGCTATGCCTTTCCTTTCCTGACCCTCGGAGGCTGAACCTGGCCTCAGTTCTCACTTCTAGTGTAGCTTAGTTGTTTGTCCCTGGCTCCACCAACATCACGTTCTTGATGGTGATAACTGTCCCCAGATCCCTGACCAGTGGGCATGAGTTTCTGCCACACTGTCCCGCTCTATTTCTTATTCATTACTGGTTCACCTAGTTGGTCTCATTTTGTACTTTATTCACTATTGTTCCTCTTACTGTTTACAAAGGAGCTCATCAAAACGTGAGTGAGTTTCCTGTCTTCAGCAGAAGTCTCTGTAAGGCTAAACAATTATCACAAGATGGGGATCAAAGTTCTCTAAAGAGTAAAAAACGTGATTTTAGAACAAAGTCGGGATCATAAATATCAACTAAAACTCTCAAATTAGACCATTATCCTATTCAATCTTCCATAGAATTTATATCTGATATTAAAGGCTGTTGTGAGTAAAGACATAGGCAGCATTTTGGAGAAATTACCTTCCTGGATCCAGAGCTGGTTGTACAGTCAGGGATTACTCAAAACCAAAGACTAAAATCACTGTCAGTTGTACTGTTTTAGTCAGCTTTTGTATTAATGTGACCACAAGACCTGACAAGGACAATTAAAGGAGGAAAACATCATTTTGGCTCAGTATCAGAGGTTCGGTCCATGGTCAGCTGACTCCATAGCTCTGGGCCCAAGGTGAGGCAGAGCATCAGAGCAGAAGGGTGTGCAGAGGAACGCAGCCCAGGACATGACCGCCAGGAGTTAGAGAGTGCTCACCAGGACAAGATATCAACCCCAGAGACCACTCCCGTGACCCACCTTCTGCAGCTCCCTTCCACAGGCCCACCTTCCAGTTGATGCGTAGGAAACAATTTCCAAGCCCCCACCTCCCTGCCATGTGGGCGGGGTGCCCTATGTGCTCTTCTCAAAGGAATTTTTATTTTTCCTTTCTTGAGCCTGAGATGGTGTTGCCTTTCCAATTTCTGAGACCCCTTCCAGCCATCTTCGCTGTTGTTTTGAGTAAGACATTGCACATCTCTTCGGTGGCTGAGGACTCTTTAACAACCACAGTCCTTCAGCCTCAGTTTCACTCACACTTTTCTGAATAAATTGCAGGCTTTTCAAATCTTTGTGCTCCTTGTTATCATAATGAAATTGGATGGAAGCTGCCATCCCATCACCTGAATATTGTGCTGCCTTTCCTCCACCCGATTAATTAGTTCATCGCCTTTAAACCCAGCCTCACAGAAAGTCTGAGACCCTGGCCCAAGGTAGACGGCTTCTTTCCAAAATGTGACACAAATGGCCCCTCGTCTGATTTCGAGTAGAGTCTCCCTGTTTTCCTGAACCTTCCTGAGCCCAGTCTTGACTGTCCGCAGTTCTTGGCATTCTGGTCTTCTGAGCCCCGTCTAGAATCACCCTCCAAGCTTCACTTACAAGATTCTAAAGGTTTCCAGCTGGCACCTGTAAGCTTTTCAAAATCCCTCTTCTCACAGACCAGTTCCCAGGGCTTTGAGTCTCGCCGTCAGGCGGCCACAGCAGCGACCCCATTCTTTGGACCAATTTCTGTTTTAATCAACTTTTTCACTGCGGTGACGAAAGCACCTAACCAGACAATCCAAGGAGGTCACGTGTATTTTGGCTCATGGTTTAAAAGGTCCCGTCCATGGTCAGCCAACTGTGGAGCTCCTGGCCCAGGTGAAGCAGGACATCACGACAGAAGGGCATGGGAGGGAACAGAGCCAGGAAGTCGAAAGAGTTGACTCTGGCCACCAGGGACAAAATACAGTCCCCCAAGTCACCATCCCCAGTGACCTACCTTCTTAGTCATGTCCCACCTGCCTACTGTCCCCGCCAGCTCTTACAAATTAGTGGATTAATCCACGGATCTGGCCGTACTTCTCATTATCCAATCATTGCACTCCTGAACATTCTTGCACTGACACGTGAGCTTCTGGGGGGACACTTCTTATCTGAACCATGGCAGGCATAAGCAGCAAGTTCATATTTCAGTCATGGACACTGATTCCAAATGGCAGCAGGACGTGTAGCCACTATGGTTTCAATCTGGTTCTTAGAGATTTCCTACTGTAGAAAGCCCACAATTAAAAATCCCCTGACTCCCAGGCAGGTTGGTGAGCACCGGCTGTGTTACTAGGTCTCAGAATGTGAATAACTGGGTAAGCGGGGTTCCCTCTGCCCTGGGCTGGGACTGGAGGCTCAGGGACCCTGGGTGAGCAGCTCCCTATCTCCTCCTTCCCTGCTGCCCCATCCTTGAAGATCCCCTTTCCATATGTTAAACTCCACTTTTAAGAATAAATCAGAACCACGTTTTCTCTCTTCCCCTTTGAAAGCCAGGGCAGCCTGTGGTGCTGTCAAGCCTCCCCTTGAAGGCTAGGGCGGGAGATTGAGGCCTCTGGCCTCTCTGCCCTGGCTCCCTCCCTCCCTCCCCCTCTCTCCCGTTCAGGTGTCAGGAAAACTCTCAGTCCTCTCCCCAGGCCCTCAGCAGCGGTGAACTCATGACCTAATTGCTCTAATGGCGTTCCCAAGCTCCCCTGCTCAGGGCCAGAGAAATCACAGCCCCGCGGACCTCCAGCCGTAATTCATGGTACTTAGTCGACTCCCTCCTGGCGCCCAGCCCCTCCCAGCCCCCGCCTCTGTCCCCTGCTCTCTGTCTCTGCTCCCTCTCACTCCAGTCTGAAGCCGCTTGATCACCTGCCAACCAGTATTGATTTTTGCTTCCCAATCTCCAGGCTGGATGGGAGGAAAAGATTAAAAACAGTTTGTCAGTTGGAAGTTGAATAAGAATTCGGCACAAGGGACGTCGTAGAAATGTGAGGACGTGGGGGGAGGCTGGGAGTGCCAGCAGTCAAGGCCACCGAGTCCCGAGGGAGTTTAACCCTTGTCACAGCAGCCCTGCGCGCTCCGTCCTGTCTCAGGACCCTCTCGTGGTGTCCTCTGGTGGGCAGCACCCACATGGGCTCCACTGAGCCTGGCCCAGGCCTAGATGCCACTCCTCTGGCTCAGGGACACCCACGTCCTGTTGGCACCCAGATCCCAGCTGTGTCCTGAGGGTCGCTGGGTCCCTACACGAGCAAGTGTCTGGACTTCTGTGCCACCTGGGGCATGGGGTTCCGGCCCTGTGCCCCTGTGCTCTGCCAGGCTCCGTGAGCACGGGAGGAGTGTCCTTCCTGCACCGGTCCAGACGGGGGGCGGCATCTGCCCTTCAGCAGTGGCGTGTTGACTCCGGGAGGGTGTTTCAGGGTCCCTGTCACCACTAGACCCATGGATGCCCTTCCAGCATCTGTAGGAAACTGGGGGACAACACCAAGAAGCTGCCCGTGGAGAACTCAGGCCCAGGACACAGAGGTTGTCCCCAGGCAGGGCCAGGTGGCCAGGCCTCTGAGCTCAGGGCGCCAGTGCAGCAGGAGGCCACCGAGGCCTAGGCAGGAACCAACCTGCCCCAGAGGCAGGAAATGGGAGCTTCTACACAGTATCCAGAAAGCAGCTCCCTGACACGACGGAACTCCACCTTTCCACACCACTTCCGCGGGGTTTGCCCTGGAGGCCGGTGCGTGTGCAGAGAGGCAGAGGGAAGGGCTGCGGGGCTGCTGGAGGTCAGCCTTCCCGCTCCGTCTGCTGGAGGCCCTGACCCTGCTTCACTTGGTTCCATCGTCCTCTACACAAAGCCCCCCGGCTGCAGCGTCAAGACAAGGGAGGGAGACCATCGCCGGCGGCCAGGAGGCCTCCTCTACCGGGAGCTGGGGGCCTCTTTCTGTCCTTGCTCCACCTGGAGTGTGGTGGCCTCTCCCTGTCCTCGCTCCACCTGGAGTGTGGTGGCCTCTCCTGGTCCTCGCTCCACCGGGAGCTGGGGGCCTCTCGCTCTCCTCTCTCTGCCGCAGCCGGCCTGGGCGTCGGTGCCTGCGGGGCCTCCCCCTGGCCTTCTCGGGGCTATCCTCTTCCTGCCAGGCCTCCCGTGCTGGCCTCGGCTTGTGTCCACAGCTTGTGTCCACGGCTGGCTCTGACTGTCCCTCCCGACTCCTCCACCCCACTCTTCAGAGTGTCTGGTGACGGTCCCTCCGCAGGCCCTGCCCGGCTGGCTCTCTGCTTCTGTTCCCCTAATGGCTCAATGACTTCTGCTGTGAGCTGCATGTGTGTTGGCAAAGGGACCAGGATTAAAATCTCATTTGAAAAAACAAATGCCACCTGCTCTGGAAATGACTGCTACAAGACGTGACCTGAAGGGCTCATCCTGGGGTGGATGCACACAGGGGGCCTGATGCCATCTCCGTCACACCCTGCCACGTCACCCACCCAGGCACAGCTTCCTGTGGCCTCTCAACCTGCTGTCACGGGTTAGTAGTTTAATGACAGCACAGAGTCACTCTCTTACAGTTCTGGAGGCCAGAAGCCCAAAACCAGCTGCCGAAGTCCAGGTGTCCGTCAGCAGCCTGGTTCCTCCTGTGGACTCGGGGGGAGACCGTGGCCCCACCTGCCAGCCTCTGCAGGTCTCCGGGTCCCTGGGCTTGTCCTGCACACTCCCTCCATCGCGTCTCTAATGCTGGCTCTGATCCTCCTGCCTCAGCAAGCGGGGACCCTGGGGTGACCCTGGGCCACCCAGAGAACCCAGGACCATCTCCCCATCTCCAGACCTGAGCACTGGGATGTCTCTGGTGCTATGCAAAGTCACTCGTTCACAAGTCACTCGTTCACAGCAGGCGGGTGAGAACATGACATTTAGGCACATAGTAGGCATTTTTTTTAAAGTTGTAGGAAAAAACACAATACTGACATGCTCTCCAAAGTCACTTTTAAAAGTTTGCTCTTTTAAAGAATACCTCTTTCTTAGAATCTGAACAACGAAGATTCCCTTCAAAACCAAGTTTCTAGAGTCATTAGAGCTTAATTCTGGAGAGTGAATCAGCGGGGCCTTCACCCTGTACCACCTCGGGTATCCATGACTTGCTCAGCTCAGATGACACGAGCGTAAGTGTACACATACACGTGTGTGCGCACACACATACACACACAGAATCGCTCCTGAGGTGTGCGTGTGCCTGTGTTGGTCTTTGTCCATTATCTCTCTGGGGGTGTGTGGCTGTGTACTTCCTGGCCCTCAGAGCCTGGCTTCCCAGCCTGGGAACACTTGAAGTCTGCGTGTAGGTCCACGCATCCTGGCCCCGAGAGCCAGCTCCACAACAGACAGGAGATATGTAAGAATAACACTCAGAGATTTTCCATGTAGACAATCTGATGGAAAATGGTGCTTTGTTTTGGAGTCCCTGATCCTCCACCCGGATTGTGTCCAACACCCTTCAGAACTGGATTCCTACCTTGATCATTTCCTCCACCAGCTCCTCCTTCAGAGAGGAACCTGCGGTTAAGCTCCCTCGGTGAGTCTGCTGCTGACCCTCCAGTTTGGACCCTTCAAATAATCCACTACTGCTCCCAAACTCTGCTTCGCCAGGCGCCACCTTGACAGAGTGCCTGCTCCCCTCTGCCCCGCTACCTGTGCAGCCACCTCCAGGGCCAGCCGCGCCTGTGCTTCTGATGGTTTCCTCCTGGGGACCGGGCCTCCGGGACTGGCCTCCTGGTGTCAGTGAGGGGGACGTTCCTGACTGTGCTAAGTCATAGCAGGTCACAGGACATGGCGTTCTACAGGGAGTTAGAACATTCTCTTCATAAGACAGAAGTGATTGAGACTTTCAAAATCTAATAAGTCATCTAAAAACTTAGAGACTTACAACAGCTCAGTAAAATGACTGGTTGTAGAATTTCTGTGGAAAACACAGCAACAGACAAATTGGAGTGAATTTAATTTTAAAAATTAGCCACAGTGCCGGGAACGGTGGCACACACCTGTGATCCCAGCAGCTGAGAAGGCTGAGGCAGGAGGATCATGAGTTCAAAGCCAGCCTCAGCCATGGTGAGGTGCTAAGCAACTCAGTGAGACCCTGTCTCTAAACAGAAAACAAAATATGGTTGGGGATGAGGCTGTGTGGTCAAGTGCCCCTGAGTTCAATCCCTAGTACAAAAAAAAAAAAATAGCCAAAGTAAAATTGACAAAATATTTACCAATAAATTTGAAAAATCACATATAAATAAACCAAGTTAATATTACCCTGGAGGAAATATAAGAAATTTTAAATATAGCAAAATTCTTTGTCCCTATATGGCAAATCCCAATAAGGCTAAGATATTAATTATCCTAGAATTTATCTAGCGATGATTTGTGACTGCCCTAAAAGTAGAAAAAGTCACATTTGTTCAGAATGTGCACGTAACGTAGGCAAGGAAACTTGCAAATCTCTTTTTCTAAGTAAGTATGATGTTTGATTGTTTGAAATCACCACATTATAAAGCTACACTAATTTAAACATAAAATCAGTGTAAGCTATGACATCCAGAGGAATAGAATAGAAAAAAAATAAAGAAGAAAAAATTTAAAAAAATAAAGATGTAAGCTATAACATCCAGAGGAATAGAATAGAAAAAAATAACACAGAAAGGTGCATTAGTTAATCAATTAGTTCTGGCAAAATTGTTTGACTACTTGGAAAGCATACATTAAGACTTTCTCTAACACCAAAGTAAAATCTAGATGAACTATTACAATATACGAAACATGATACAATTATGAATATGTGATTACATGATTATTCTAGCTTTCCTAAGCAAAAGGGGAAAAAAAGAGAATATCTAAACACGTTGAAACTTCTGTGTATAAAAATAAAAACTTAGAATTTGGGAAGAATGAGAAAAGACACCTGTAAACAAAATCAGAAAGCGGGTGTGAGAGAGGGCGTATTCCAGGGCGTATGAGAGAGAAATCAGTGTCCCTGAGCCTACAGACCAGCCTCCCTGACAGCAGATCACTAGATCAGTCCTCACTAAAGCACACGCACGTCAGACACGGGCACACAGGGGCTCACATGCACCCCACAAAGAGCCAGAGCTGGGAAATGACAGTCACCTCACTGGATTGCAGAAATAGACCACTAAAAAAAAGGAATAAGATTAGTACTTATTAAATTGTTAGCACTTTTCTTTTGAATGATAATATCTATCCTTGAACAGACTTAAGGGAGACAGTTACTCTAATATATTAGTCAAATTATAAATTAACACAAATTTCAAAGAGTGACTTAAAATTTTAACAAAAGTCTTAACATCCTACATAATCTTTGGTGTGGCAATTTCAAATGGATTAATATAAACCAATAAAGACGGGAGCCCATGAGAAAAAGTTAGAAAGAAAAGTGTCCATTTCAGTTGAAAAACTAATAACAAAATTTACAAGCAACTAAAGTGTCCACTCATCGGAATATGTTAATTATATTAGGTTCCATTCCATATGTTTCCACTAAAACCCAGTTTCAGAGGAGTGTTTGAGAAAATAAAAACATATGGACAATATATTGTTGGATTATATTGTTATAAAAAAAATCCTACATTATTACAGCACTTTCCCAGTTGCCAAAATGTGTGTGTGTGTGCGCGTGCGTGCATGTGTGCGAGACAGAGGGACAGAGACAGGAGGACTGGCAGAGGAAGCTGTGGGCAGAATTGCTGACGAGAACTGCTGGCAGCTGACATGAGACTTGTTCTATCGTCCACATTGTGAGGATATAAGTGTAATATTTATAATAATAGGAAAAACTGTATTTCTAAATCACACTTATTCAGTCCAAAGGACTTTGGGAACAATTGTTTATAGTTCCCAAATTTGAAAGGGAAAAAAAATTTATGTTTCTGGGAAAGAGTCTTGTTATTTTAGGAAATTGCCTAAGACTTTCCTGTTCACTTAAGGACAGCAACCTTCCCAAGGCTGATTCCCACACCCGGCCTCAGAACAAGGCCCTGTGTCTAGGACGGAAGCTTGGGCTGCAGGGCCTCGGGCTGGCATCTGGGTATGAATTCAGACACCAGTGCTGGGCAGAGTTTGCAAACAGGAGGGATCCAATGACTCCGGAGGACACTCACTTCCCTGCGCCTTGAAATACCAGACAGCACCTCCGCAAGTACAAAGCTGGTCCTGAATACGCTGGCTCAAATCAACCTGTAGACCCCGAACCCCCAAATTCTGACACCTCCACTTGAGTTCCTCCAAGTCAACAATGTTTCAAGTATCAAATGAAAAATTTCAGAGATTTCAGTCACAGGGCATCGTCACGCCCTGTGACTAAGTTAGTCAAAAGTCAGTGGCCTCCTGGCAGGAAAGCCGTGGCCCAGATCCCTCAGGAACAAAGGTGTGGCCACTGCACCTGGGAAGGCCCGTGGCCAATCGAGGTGAAACCCCAAGTGGGTGGTGGAAGAGGGTAGTTTAGAGACCAGCTGTGACTTTTGACGAGTTAGAGAAAGAAGCACCGTAACCCATGTAACTCTTTGTCCTTATTCTGTTAGGAACAGGCTTGAGTGTGTGTGTGTGTGCACATACGTGTGTGTGCAAAGGTGGGCAGGGAGAGACACACGCGCCTCGGTCTTCCTCGTTCCCCACCCCCTATCCCCCACGGGAGACGCTGCCTGACACAGGGTCGGGGTTTCTCACCTCCTGCTGAGGCAGGGTCTCCAGGGGAGGCGCACACACCACTCAGGGACACGGCCCTCCGCAGGGGAAGGAGCCACTGTGCCTTCAGTGGAACAGGACAGCAGTATCATGTCACGTGGCGTCATGTCCTTGTCACCGTCTGTACTGGCAGATTGCTCCAGGCTCTAGGGGGTGGGTATGTTGGCAGGAGGACAGGGACGGGGCACTCCTTCTTGTCACCTGCTTGGGGCCTGGCCTGCCACACACTCCCTTAGGCGCTGCTCTGAGTGTGTCCGTGTGGCTGTGTCTGATGCAATCAACATCGGAGCCAAGGGCCCATAAAGGAGACGTCCCTCCGTGAGGTGTCCATTCCCTGGAAGGCTCAGCAGGACAGAAGGGGGGAAGGGCACTGGCTGTCTCGGCATGACTGGTCTGAGCGGGAACCTGGCCTTCTCCTGCCCTCAGAGTAGAGCTGTGGCTCCAGCTCCTCTGGCTCCCAAGGTGGCAGATGTAGACCAGGGGCCTCGTTGGCCTTCCTGATCCAGTGGGCCATTCCTGTGATGAATCACATGGGTGTGAGGTGTGCACACGTATGTAAATGTGTGCACATGTCTGTGAATGTGTATACACGTGTAAGTGTGTGTTCATACAAGTGTGTGTGTGTGTGTGTGTGTGTATACACGCTCTGATCTGTTCCTCCAGAGAACCCTGACCACTACACTAGCAATCTTTGCGTGTTATGGATAGGACATTCTACCAAATAACTACAATACAAAAGAAATATTTTTGAAGCAATGGAAGATCAACGAGTGCTGAGCAAATGTGGGATCATGAAAAAGATTTTCCAAGTGATTCTTAAGTCATATAAAATATATTTCTTGACCACAGTAAAATAAAATAGAAATACAAAACATAAAAAATTTCCAAATATTTGGAAATTAAGAAACTTATTTCAAAACAATTTCTGCATCAAAGAGAAACTCATATTAAATTATGAAACATTTTTAACTGAAAGATAATATAAATCATGTGATGGATCTTTTGAAATGCAATTAGGATCATTTTACAGGAAATGTTAATTTTGCAAATTTGCATATTAGGGCAAAAGAAACATTACAAACAGGGAATCCAAGATGGCAGGCCAGATCGAGGCAGCATTCTGTGTCACTCTGTGACCTGGGACTCAAGTACTGAGAATACTGCTTCTCTGCCAGCCACATTCCTGTTCTTGCACAGGAATAATGGCCACCCTGCCTGTCCAGGCTCCAGGGCTCAGCATCAGGTCTCCCCTACTCATCCACACAGGACACTGGGGACCCAGTGGAACCCTCAGCATCAGCACCTCCGCAGAACTTTCAGCCACCCACTCGAGCAGAAATCACGGATGCCATTCCCACACAGAACACCTGGCAGCTTCCATGCACAGGAACTCCAGCTGCCATTCCCTTGTGAACCCCCATCTACCAATGTGGGGATCCTCAATTGCCTCCATCTTGGAACTCGGCAGCAGCAGAGATAGCCCCCTATGCGCAGTAGCCTGCCTGTACCTAAGACTTCACACAGGCTTTGAAGTCAGCCAACAACCACATGCTGCACACCCCAGAGCTCGTCTCTGAACTCATCCTCCAACGCCATCACCCAGCTCCCGCACCCGAACCGACATCCCATCACTGAAAGCAACCACCTCCATCTTGCCTTACCTCCATTACCATCTTAAGTGGGGGCAACTCCCAGTTTGGAACTCCGGCTGGCCAGTGTGCATATTGTTTATTTTGAGATCTGTCAACATTGTTCTTAGCCTCAAAGGACAGGTATTGGAACCCTACAGAGGCACTGTAAGCCTAAAGGGTAAAAGTGGTAATGCCACAGATCCACAGTGCTAGAAGGGAAGACATGCAAGCAATATGAAAAGACAAGGGAAGAAAGTGCCCCAAACAAATCAAGACACTACATAATTAGAATCCATGGCAGCACAGCAGAAGGAGTGACAGAGAAGGATTTCAGGAAGTATATAATTAAAAAGTTCTGTGAATTAAGGGATGATATAAGAGCAAATACAGGCAGCAAAAGATCATTTTGACAAAGAACTATATAAACAAATAAGGAAGCAAAAGATTACTTCAATCGGGAGATCGAGGTTCTAAAAACACACACACAAACAAATAGAAATCTGTGAAATGAAAGAAACAATAAACCAAATTAAAAGTTCAATTGAAAGCATCACCAACAGATGAGTCCACTTGGAAGACAGGACCTCAGACAAAGAAGACAAAATACATAATCTAGAAAAGAATGGAGACCACACAGTGAAGATGGTAAGAAACCATGAGCAGAACATTCAATAAATATGGGATAACATAAAAAGACCAAATTTAAGAGTTATTGGGATAGAGGAGGGAACAGAGTTCCAAACCAAAGGAATAAGCAATCTATTCAATGAAATAATATCAGAAAATTTTCCAAACATGAAGAATGAATTGGAAAACCAAATTCAGGAGGCTTACAGGATGCTAAATGTACAAAGCCACAACAGATCCACACCAAGGCACATTCTAATTGAAATTCCTAGCATGTAGAATAAGGAGAGGATATTAAAAGACATGAGAGAGAGGAATAAGGTTGCATATGGGGAAAACAATTAGATCACGTGCAGATTATCAACCCAGAGCCTGAAAGCTACAAGATCCTGGAATAACATATCCCAAGCTCTGAAAGAAAATGGATGCCAACCAAGAATCTTATATCCAGCAAAACTAAGCTTTAGATTTGATGATGAAATAAAAACCTTCCACAATAAACAAAAGTTAAAAGAATTTACAACTAGAAAGCCTGCACTTCAGAACATTCTCGGCAAAATATTCCATGAAGAGGAAATGAAAAAGAATGATGAAAATCAGCAAAGGAAGGGATTACACTAAGGAAAAATTAATCAAATGAGAAACCAAGTCAAGTTAAATACCAAAAATAAACAAAAATGACCAGGAATACAAATCATGTTTCCATAATAACCCTGAATGTTAATGGCCTAAACTCACCAATCAAAAGACACAGAGTGGTAGATTGGAGTGAAAAAAAAAAAGACCCAATAATATGTTGCCTCCAAGAGACTCATCTCACAGGAAAAGACATCCACATACTGAAGGTGAAATGTTGGGAAAAATTATGCCACTTACATGGACTGCAGAAGCAAGAAGGAGTTTCCATCCTCATATCAAATAGACTTCAAGCCAAAGTTAATAAAAGGGATAAAGAAGGACATTTCATACTGTTCAGGGGAACCATTCATCAACAAGATATATCAATAATAAATATATACGCCCCAAACAAAGGAGCTTCTACGTCCATCAAACAAACTCTTCTCAAGTTCAAGAGTCAATTAGACCACAACACAATAATTCTGGGTGACTTTAACACACCTCTTTCACCACTGGATAGATCTTCCAAACAAAAGCTGATCAAAGAAACTACAGAACTCAATAAAACAATCAATAACTTAGACTTAACTGACATATATAGAATATTTCATCCTTCAACAAGTGAATACACTTTCTTCTCAACATCACATGGATCATTCTCTAAAATAGACCACATATTATGCCACAAAGCAAGTCTTATCAAATATAAGACAGTAGAGATACTATCTTGCATACTTTTAGATCAAAATGGAATGAAATTAGAAATCAATGATAAAATTAAAAAATGAAAGCTACTCCAACATCTGGAGACTAAATAACATGATACTGAGTGAAATGGGTTGCAAAAGACATCAAGGAGGAGGATAAAAATTCTTAGAGGTGAATGAGAAGACAGATACAACATATGGAAATCTCTGGGACACTATGAAGGTATTACTAAGAGGAAAGTTAATTGCATGGGTTCATTCCTTAAAAGAAGAAAAAGCCAACAAATAAATGACCTAACATTACATCTCAAAGCCCTAGGGAAAAAAAGAAAAAATCAACACCCAAAGCAGTAGAAGACAAGAAACAACTAAAATTAGATCTGAAATCAATGAAATTGAAATAAAAGAAACAATTGAAAAAAATTGACAAAGCAAGAAGTTGGTTCTTTAAAAAATAAAATTGACAAACCTTTAGCCATGATAACAAAGAGAAAAAGAGAGAAAACTCAAATTACTAACATACATGATGAAAGAGAAAATATAAGAACATTCAATAGATATGGGATAGCATATTTTTTGGTATAAGCATGACCCAGGCACCAGATAAATTAAGAAATACAGAAGATAAATAGAAATTATTCTGAAAACTTGTACTCTAATATAATAGAAAATATGAAGGAATTGAGAAATTTCTAGAGTTATATGATTTACCCAAATTGAATCAGGATCATTTCAAACAATACAATAGAAGACACCATCAGAAGCCTACCAACCAATAAAAGCCCAGACCAGATGGATACACAGCTGAGTTCTAAAGACCTTTAAAGAAGAACTAATACCAATACTCTTCAATTTATTTCAGGAAATAGAAAAAGAGGGAACACTTCTAAACTCATTCTATGAGGCCAATATCACCTTGATTACAAAACCAGGCAAAGACACATCAAAGAAAGAAAACTTCAGACCAATATCTCTAATGAACATAGATGCAAAAATTCTCAATTAAATCCTGGCAAATCAAATACAAAAAAATATCAAAAAGATAGTGCACCATGTTCAAGTGGGATTCATCCCAGGGATGCAAGTTTGGTTCAACATATGGAAATCAATAAATGTAATTTATTACATTCATGGACTTAAAGAACCATATGATCATCTCAATAGACACAGAAAAAGCATTTGACAAAATACAGCACCCCTTCATGTTCAAGACACCAGAAAAACTAGGGATAATAGGAACATACCTCAATCTAGTAAAAGCTATCTATGCTAAGCCCCAGGCCAGCATCATTCTAAATGGAGAAAAAATTGAAAGCCTTCCCAAACTGGAACAAGACAGAGATGCCCTCTTTCACCACTCCTATTTGACATGGTTCTTGAAACTCTAGCTAGAGCAATTAGACAGGTGAAAGAAATTAAAGGAATACAGATAGGAAAAGACGAACTCAAATTAGCACTATTTGCCGATGATATGACTCTATACCTAGGAGACCCAAAAAATTTCACCAGAAAACTTCTAGAACTAGTAAAGGAATTCAGCAAAGTAGCAGGATATAAAATCAACACCCATAAATCAAAGGCATTTCTGTACATCAGTGACAAATCCTCTGAAAGGGAAACGAGGAAAACTACCCCAATTACAATAGCCTCAAAATACTTGGGAATCAACTTCATGAAAGAGGTGAAAGACCTCTACAGAGAAAACTACAGAACACTAAAGAAAGAAATTAAAGAAGACCTTAGAAGATGGAAAGATCTCCCTTGTTCTTACATAGGCAGGATTAATATTATCAAAGTGGCCATACTACCAAAAGCACTATACAGAATTAATGCAGTTCCAATAAAAATCCCAAAGACATGCCTCATAGAAATAGAAAAGGCAGTCATGAAATTCATCTGCGGAAAAAAAAGATACAGAATAGCTAAAGAAATCCTTAGCAAGAAAATTAAGCAGGTGGCATCACTATACCAGACTTTAAACCATACAACAGAGCAATAGTAACAAAAACAGCATAGTATTGGCACCAAAATAGACTGTAAGACCAATGGTAGAGAATAGAGGTCACAGAGACTAACCCACATAATTGCAGTTATCTTATATTAGACAAAGGCACCAGAAACATACATTGGTAAAAGCTAGCCTCTTCAATAAATGGTGCTGGGAAAACTGGAAATCCCTTACCATGTACAAAATTCAACCCAAAGTGGATCAAGGACCTAGGAATTATACCAGAGACCCTGCGTCTAATAGAAGAAAAAGGAGGCCCAAATTTCCATCATGTCAGATAAGGCCCCTAAATCCTTTATAAGATTCCTATAGCACAAGAATTAAAATTAAGAACTAATAAATGGGATGGGTTCAAACTAAAAAGCTTCTTCTCAGCAAAAGAAACAATCCGTGAGGTGAATAGAGTGCCTACAGCTTGGGAGCAAATTTTTACCACTTGCACTTCAGATAGAGCACTGGTCTCTAGGTTATATAAAGAACTCAAAAGGCTAAACATCAAAAAACCAAATAACCAATCAACAAATGAGCTAAGGAACTGAACATACACTTCTCAGAAGGTGATATACAATCAATCAGTAAATCTATGAAAACAAGTTCAACATCTCTAGCAATTAGAGAAATCAAATCAAAACTACTCTATGATTTCATCTCACTGCAGTCAGAATGGCAGCTATTAAGCACATAAGCAACACTAAGTGTTGGCGAGGATGTGGGGAAAAGGCACACTCATACATTCTGGTGGGACTGTCAATTGGTGCAGCCAATATGGAAAGCAGTATGGAGATTCCTTGGAAAACTGAGAATGGAACCACCATTTGACCCAGCTATCCCACTCCTCGGTCTATACCCAAAGGACTTAAAAACAGCATACTACAGGGACACAGCCACATTAATGTTTATAGCAGCACAACTCACAATTGCTGAACCATGGAACCAACCTAGATGTCCTTCAGTGGATGAATGAATTAAAAAAATGTGATATATAAACACAAAAGAATATTACTCAGCAATAAAAGAATAAAATCATGGCATTTGCAGGTAAATGGATGGAGTTAGAGATGATAATGCTAAGTGAAGTTATCCAGTCCCCCCAAACCAAATGTTTTCTCTGATATAAGGAGCTGATTCATAGTGGGGTTGGGAGGGGGAGCATGGCAGGATTAAATGAACTCTAGATAGGACAAAGGGGAAGGAGAGGAAGGGAAGGGTATGGGGGTAGGAAAGACTGTGGAATGAGATGGACATCATTGCCCTAAGAACATGTATGAAGACATGAATGGTGTGACTCTACTTTGTGTACAACCAGAGATATGAAAAATTGTGCTCTGTGTGTAATATGAATTGTAATGCATTCTGCTGTCATGTATAACAAATCAGAATAAAAAATTTTGAAAAAGAAATGTTACAGACCAAGGAGCTGTGTATTCATCCAGAGAAATTAGGAAACTAAAAGCATGACTCAACCAAAAAAAAAAATAAAACAGATGAAAAGAGATAATAGAAAAATTATAACAAACACACAGCAGAGAAGGTAAGGGAGAGGGCAAAGCTACAGCTTAGCTCTCTGAATTAATAAAACTGATGAATGTCTAGCAAGCTAATCCAGAAAATGAGGAGAAAGTATACAAATAATCAATAATAGAATATTTTAACAGTAAATGGTAGTAGGAAAAGGTGCATGCAGATAACTCACTGCAGTCAGATAACTCACTTTGTAAAAAAATTGAAAACCCAAATAATCATGAAACTGCTAATGAAACCAAATCCACGAGAGACAACTTTCCCAAAGAAATCTGTAGTTCCAGATGGATTTACTGAAGAGTTCCTAAAATATTTGATCAATTAGCAACAGGCTTACTCAAATAAGAGAATCATAGAACAATTATAGTAATAATAATTATGAGATTTATAATAAAAGTACATTGCACCAATTTGGTTTATTTCAGAAATGCAACATAGATGAAAATTCGAAAATCATGCCATTATCCTGCCTTATCAGAAAAAGAAGAATTTAGTATGACCATCTCCATAAATGAGAAATCATTTGAAAACAGGCAGCCTCCGTTCCCAGTCAACTTGACCCTGAGGCTGGAGGAGAAGCACCTCAGCCGGAGGGCGGAGAGCCGCCCGCCCTAAGAACCTGTGAGTGCAGCCGCGGAGCTGAGGTTCCTTCTGACCAGGCTGACCAGGCTGCCTCGTGGTCAACCGCCTGTGTCACTGTGGGCAGGCCTCAGCCCTTCAGTGAGATGAGGGAGGAAAGTAAAGAAGCGGAATGGTCACTTATACATTAGGTGACTGACTCCATGCAGAAGAAATCCAAACAGCGCGCGGGTTAGTAATGACCCCAGTGTGTTCAGTGACATTGTGGGCATAGGGGCAAGACACAAAGATTGGCTTCACTTCCATACATCAACACACCAGCTAAAAATACTCTTGAAACTGATACTCTCGGTAAATGCTACTTATGCTTATATAAAAAATGATTGATTATATGAAAATCACACAAGATACCCACAAAGAAAACTCTAAAATATTGAGAGAAACCAAATTTCTAATGAATAGAGCAAGTTCACCAATTGAAATAATACAGAATTATGAAGACATCAAGACTTTCCTAACTTCCCCATAGAATTTAAATAATTACCAATGGTAATCAGAATCTCAGAAGTGTGTGTGCACATATGTGTGTGTGTGCATGTGTGTGTGTGGTGAGTCACAGAGGAATAGTAAATTTGTTGCAATTTTTCAACAGTTTCAATATTTATGCTAAAAAGGAATGTGGCTCCAATTTTATATAACACTAAACAAGTACCGATCAATGCAGTTAGATTATAGACCCAAATATAAAACGTTCATCTGTGAAGTTTGTGGGAGACAAGGTAGAAGCTATTCACAAACTTGTGGGCAAATGACCTTGAACAGGACAAAAGAAAACAGCAATGAAAGAGAAGAAGTCGTTGGAGCTTAGGAAAATCCCAATTCCCCCCGTAGCAGAATGCAGAGGTGAGTCGTGGGGGGAAGGAAGCCTTCAGTGCTTTGGGTGGAAAGTGGAGACTACAGGAATAGACAAAGACTTCCTAGACAGCAGCTAGGAAACAGCAACACTCAAAACACAAACGCCAACAGGGCAGCATCTGCAGAGTTACGTCCCAAAGGGCATTCCCATCCGCAGTAAACAGCAAGCGAACCAACCAACAGTCACCCACCGTGATTAGCAATAGAGAGATTGCCACACAGTGAACCCAGGTGCACACCCACGGGGGCAGAGGCATTGGGAAACCTGGAAAGTGGACGGTGGGCAGGAGTGTGGCCCCTGGCGCCTGCGTGCCCTGCTGGCGAGAGTACAATGTGCAGGTGAGCACCTTGTGATCAGTTAATAAACGGTACGCGATTCAGTGTACTTCCTTGTATTAGTTCATTAGTTATCATTTAAAAGATATTTTAAATAGCACTATTTAAATGAATGATCATACAAATTATTTTGGAATTAGAAGCTACTTGACAGGATTTTGCATTTCTATTTCTGTATTAAATATTTTGCATTTGTTGTTGGGGAAGCCCTCTCCACTCAGGTGAGATTTGAGCAGAGACTTGAACAAGAGAACAGACGTTCACAGGAAGCCGTGGGAAAGCCTTGGTGGGTGTGGAGAGCTGGGCCTGCTAGGCCCCGGGGCCTGCGTGTGAGGAGGGTCCAGTGGAGAGGAGACCTGAGACCTGCGTGTGTGCTTCTGAGCGCGCCCAGCCTGGAAGGACGCTGGTGAGTCAGGGGAGGAAGGACTGCAAGGGGAGAGCAGAGGAGTGACGCGGGCTAGCTCACCATGTAGGAGTGTCATGCTGCTGCGCTGCAGAGGGGCAGAGAGAAAGGGGGCGGAGGCGACTGCCTGGCCCGGTGAGTCACCATGCTGGCTGGGCTGGGCTGGGTGGAGTGGTGACAGGGGCCCAGACCCGATGTGACAGCATGGTAGAGCTGATGGACTGGGGGCAGAAGGACGCCCAGAGAGACCAGACATCAAGGGTTTGACCTGAGGATAAAGGACGTGGGCTTACACTGAAGCCCAGGAGATGTCCTCCTCTGCAGATGCCATCTAAGTCCTGTAAAGGGAATTCTTCTCTGAAAAGGAACTAGAAGCTGCCTGATGTGCAGACGGGGTTCCTCCAAACTCACAGCTTGAAACCTAGTCCTCTGCCTTTTAGCAATGAAGAAACCTGCCCTGGTGGACCAGGGTCCTACAGAGGGGTGCAGGGAACAGGGTGGCCTCTTTCTCTTGTCCACTGTGGAACCCACAACTGTCTCCTCCAGAGGCTGTAGAAACCAGGTGCCTCTTTGGAAAGAGACCACCCTTCCAAGGTACACCAGTGGGTGTGGATCCCCAGCCTCCAGAGCCATGAGAAATAGGTCTCTTTAGTCTGTGAATCACCCACCGTGTGGTCTTTTGTTACAGCGGCACAACAGACCAAGTCACTCCCATGAACGACTGCATTAAAATGCAGACAGTCGGTAGCACGTTGAATGAGCCCGTGCCACAAAGTTTCTAGACCCGTAAATGTCCTGCACCTCGAGAAGCTTTGATTAACATGTTCTTTCATTTCTGATATTCGTTAACATGGGATCACTTATTTCAAAAACTTAAATAATATTTCTATTAAAATTTATGAAATTAAAAAAGGAATGAGATGTTAACCCAGGTTGAGGCCAAATCTCGGGATATGATCTCCTTCCCACAGACATACTTGACCCTGGTTTTTTCTTACATTTCTCTGAAACTCAGATGACAATCCCGGAAACTTGAATTAGGAGATGAGTCCCTGGAGATGAAGCCCCTGCGTCGTGTCGTGTGCTGGAGACCCCTGTGGAGACCCCCGTGGAGGGTTCCCCAGGGACGGCCTGGCCTCAGCTTGGCGGTGGGGTGGCCGTGACCCTGGTGGGCTCTGCTCCTGCTCCGGCTGACTGGCCCCTCCCCCCCCCACTGCAGGACCTTCATTGAACCTGCAGTTGGACCCCAGCCCTCCACTGGCAGTCCCTGCCTCTGACTGAAGCTCCGGGTAGGACCATCTTGAGTGACGTCAGCACCGCCCCTGAGTGCCAGCCCCCTGAGTGCCAGCCGTGTGAGACCTGGGATGTCCTCGGGAATGTGTGTGGATGGCAATCTTCTCCTGGGTCTGCCTTCTTGCTCCAGAGCCCTGAGAATCTTACAGCCACACAAACCAGAATCATCCAGGACACGTTTGACCAAGTCTGGCAGAGCTGGGTCTGGTGTGAGTGGAGCCCCCTCTCTCCAGGGACCAGCAGCTCCGCCCGACGTGGCTGCAGCCCCACCTCGGGTCTGGCTCTGGCTTCTGGTGATGCCCCATCCACACTCTCCTCGCGTGGACCTGTCTGGTCCAGGAGACTGCTGGCCTCTCACTCACAGTGCTGAATAGACAGGCCTCTGTCCTCTCTGGACAATCCCCACGATGACACTGATGCCCCCTGAGCTCGGCATCGTGAGCCTCTGGCACTTAGGTGACGCTGGAGGCCACTCTTGGAGCGTGGCTGATGCAAGGAGGTATTCAGCCGACAGCGCTCACTCGGCCCACACCGCGGGCTGCGCCAGCCTCGCCCCCCAGAAAGACCCTGCTGCCTCACCTGCAGTGCTGCACTCGCTCCCTTCCTGACAGCAGCGCCAACTCGGACCTCCCCGTAGCACCGTCCCCAACAGGTCCTGGGTCACGTGGGGCTGGGTAGAAATGGCCCTGGGTCACGTGATGCTGGGTAGAAATGGCAGAGGCTTCGATTTACCAGGCTCGTGCCAGAAGGTCACGTGCATGATGTCCCTCCCGTGCTCTCCAGAGAGAAACAAAGATCCACGCTTCCTTTATTAAAACCATCAGGGGCTCGGAATCAAATAAAAGGGCTACAGTTTTGCCCACAAAATCCCTCCTGGCCAAATCCTGGTCTGCTTTTCTACTCTGCAGACATTGGGTCCCTACACCCACCTCCAGAATGTCCGCACCTCCCTGTTCCTCCAGGTCTCTCCTGCCCAGCCCGAGGTGCTCCCTGTCCTTCACGCCCCTGCCTAGTCCTGGTCCTGGAGAGGCTTCCTGGACCCTCGTTCCTGCTGCCTTCTACCCTGCTCTCAGCACCTCAGAGCCGACTTCTAAGGCGCGTGCTCCTGGTCAAGCCCTGCTGTTGACACACCGTGGTACTCAGAGCAGGTACCTGTGAGCAGTGTCTTCACAAGGAGAGCAAGTCCTGAGCTGAGTGCTCTAGGAACATCTTTATTTTGGTACCGGGGACTGAACTCAGGGGCACTCGACCACTGGGCCATGTCCCCAGCCCTTTTTTGTATTTCATTTAGAGACAGAGTCTCACTGAGTTGTTTAGTGCCTCTCCGTTGCTGAGGCTGGCTTTGAACTCACGATCCTCCTGCCCCAGCCCCCGAGTCGCTGGGATTACAGGTGTGCGCCACAGTGCCCGACTCTAGGAAGATCTTCAACCGTCCGTGTGTGCTGGGCCGCATGTTACACAGTGCACTTGTGTCACTGGAACCCTGTGTGGCACACGGCCTGGTGCACCACTCACAGCTCAGGGTCTTGTACTGCTGTGAGATGTCAACAGGAGGAGGCCTGCTCACCCGTGGCGCCCGGCCCACTGGCTCCGTGGCCCCGTGGTTTGTCGGAGCACACTCTGTGCTGCTGATGCAGTGCTGAGGTCCCTCGTGGTGCGTTTCTCAGGAGCTTCCTGCGGTGAAGACGCGTGGCTGGGTTATGCCATTCCTGTATTGTCACAGTGTTTTCCCACATTTAGAATTCCTAGATGACAGGGTGCCAGAAGCCCCTGGCACGCTCTGAGGGGTGCTCCCCAGGGCTCCATTCGCCCTGCCTCCTGTGACCAGGAGTCCATCCAAAGGTGCTGCGGAGCCACATCCCACCCTGAAAAGCCTCCGCATCCACCAACCCCAGGCCCCGGGTGCCGGCAGCCACCTGAGAGTGAGGTCTTGGAAGTGTGTCTTAGAGGGAAGAGTGGACCGTGGAGAGGGGACCTATGAAGAGTGGACCGTGGAGAGGGGACGTGGCGTCCAGAGGCAGTGGGGAAGGGCTTTCTGGGACATCTCCACAGCCCTGTGAGAGCCCCAGAGGCCACAGTTCCTCCAGGACCCGGAGCTCTGTCTCTGCAGAACAGGGAAAGAGGAACTGGCCTTCCGCAGTACCAGGGCGTGCAGGTGGGCGGAGCGTGGACCCCTCTCCTACCACCTGCAGGGCCTTGGGTTTGAACCCCAGCACTGCAAAAACAGAAGCAGAACAGGGGGAGACTAAAGTCAAGGTTAAAGTGCCAATTTAGAAAAGAAAAGACAACAAGAACTCTGCCCATGTGCACAGTGGCTGATGGGAAGGTGACCCTCAATTCAAAGCCCCCAAGGCTCATCGGCTCCCAGCCACTGCAGCCTGTCACCCTGGCCACCCCGAGGCACCTGTCTCCCTGTGGCCCAAGTGCTGCGTTCTGCGTGTGTGAGGCTAGTTTCACCGGCTGCAGCAGAAGCGAAGCGTCCCTAATGGACAGGTGTCCCATCAAACAGGGTGGCGGGTGGCCGCTGAAGGTGCCAGGTGCTCAGGCCCCATGGTCCAGTCACCGCTCTCTGGGCTCAACTCCAGCACTCTGCAGACCCGTGCAGCCCTGGGGCAGCGCTCCTAAGCAAACGTGCAGGTCGTGGCTTTACTAGTAGGTGGACAACGACCCCCACCCCATTGCCATTCTCTTCAGCCCAACACCTCTGTCTTTCTGCACACGCTCGGCCCAACTAAGGCTGCAGGGCCGTGCCCGCTGTGGCTGCTGCAGGTCAGGAGGTCGCAGGAGTGGGGGACCGCCTGTGGCTTCCCTTGCTGCCTTCCTGGCCGACAGCGGCCCACCAGGCCCTTCAGCTCTGAGGAGGCCAGCCTCCCGCTCCTCTGCCATTTTCTTGAGGTGAGAATGTTCATAGAGTCCTACCCACTGGCGGGTGGAGGTGGTGGTATTGTAAAGGTCCAGCAGGCTGCTGTCCAAAGCCCTGGGGAGCAGGCCAGGAGCACACGCTGGGCCCCTCTGGGAGGGAATGCCTAGGGGAACGTCCTGTTTTCTGACATCCTTGCGGCTAGGGAATGTCCCTTGCATTATCACACCACTTCCCCATGGCTGATTTTACTCCAGCAAAACAGTAGCGTGTAGGTAAATAGGAAGGTCTCCGTCATGCAGTCTAACCCAGGACGCTGAAGGTCAGCCAGGGAAGACCAGCCCTGGAATCCAGTGCTGCCCCTGACCACCCAGCTCCTGATGACCTCCTGATGCCCCCAAACCAGCATGAAGAGGCGGCTGAGCAGGACGGACCCTGCAGGGTCCCCCACGCCTGGCGCCTGGCGTGGTTGGAGGCGCTCAGCAGTGGCCAGCTCCGCCCTGGGCGTGTGGGGAACAGCAGGCCCGCGTGCGCTGCTCAGAGGCTGTCTGCCCTCCGCCTCGCCGTAAATCACAGCGCCTCTGAGAGGCGGCACCTCCGGGCTGCGCGCAGCGAGTGTTGGACTGTGAGTGATGATTTATACCACAGAGTAATTTCAGACTGAAAGTGGAAAAGATTTCCCGACCCTCCCCAAGCTGAGAGGGGCGTAAGTCATGGGTTCTCCGCCAGCAGCACATGCATCATGTGAGGGGGAGAGGCTCCCCGATGACCCGGTGCTGTGTGTTGTCATTAAAATATGTTCAGCCCCAGCTGTGGCTCGATTTGAAGCCCATTTGAGGGTGTGTGTCACACTTGGTCCCGGGCAGGACCCAAAGCCAATTTAGAGAATGTGTGTTCTGAGAAGTCTTCATGTTAGGCGTGTGAAATTTACAGTCAACAGAAAGTAATTTTCTGATTGGAACTTGGCCCAAACGTTGTAGTGGATATAGTGAGAATACCTCTGGACTGTAATATCCATCAGTGACAGATTCTGGGTTTAAATTCTGTCTCCAAGCAGAGCCAGGCAGACCCCGTGCAGGACCGGACAAAACCATAAAGCACTTCTGTAAGTCAATTCAGCCCCCCCCTGGCCTTGCCTCATGAATCCCGCAGGCTGCCTGGACTCCCCAGCAAGCAGACCTCCTCTGGCTGTGGTCTCTCCTGTCCTCCTGCGCCCTCCCCGGCAGCTCCAGAGCCTCTTGGGTTTCATTTAGCCCAGGGCCTCCAGGCATTCAAGGGTCAGGCTCTGAAGTTGGCCCAGGACCCAGGCTCTCCGGCTCACCATGGCCAGCCGGCTGTTCCCAGGACTTCAAGTTCACCCGCCAGAGAGGCCAGTGCTCCCGGAGTCTTGGAACCCACCTGCCGTGCCTGTGTCTGCATTGGAGGCCGCGCAGCGCAGCAGCAGCTCCAGAGCAACCCGGTGACACTGCCACTGAGCACTGGCTGGTCCCTGGGCACTCAGCAGCTCCACCTCTCAGGGCCTTTAGTGGGGCTCTGGGTGCATGACCCTGGACATCAACACACCTTTTCAAAACTCCTGACTGACAAGGACGAGCAGTGAGAACCTCCATCCTGACCACTACTGCGACCACAGAGTCCCTGTAAATCACAGGTGCTTTCTAGATGCAGAGTTTGATCCAGCAAATCTGGGGACAGAGCCTGCCTTTTCCAAGCTTGCAGAGCTTGACGGTGCCATGCGCGGGGGGGACTGTGTCTGGGGATCAAGGTTCCTTCAGCTCGGGCTCCGGGAGGCCTCCTGTGGGCTCTGCTGGGATCTCAGGCCCACAAGGTGCTGTACCCTGCTCTGCCTCGGGCCCTGGCTGCGAGTCCTTGATCCCTGGATTGTCTCCTCCCAGGTGCTTACACTGCCCCAAAGGTGCCTCCTCAGAGGGGACATGGGACAAAGGAAGTCAGGACGCCCTGCCCTACATCACCTGACAGCCACACAGTGAAGATGTGGGGTGACTCAGGGACTCCATGCTGTGATTCTGCTCAATCTGCCCCGACCTCATATGCACGTCAATTAAAGGGCCTGTGGCGGAATTTCTCAGCCTTGGAGAAGTCCTTCAGCTGCTGCTGGGTAACACGTCCTTGTCAGCAGCGCTGGCCTGTGGGCTGGCCGTCGGGTTCCGTAGGGGCTAGCCAGCAGTCCCTTCCCGTCAGGGTCCTGCAATCCCACTTCATGCTCCAAGCCTCCTTTACATCTGCATGATATATTAGAGTCAGGGAACCTGAGAAAACTTAGGGCCCTTGCTCTACCCAGTTTTTAAAGTACTTTTATCCTTCCTAGTGCTATTTAATGAGGTTTGTTAAATTATTTATGCAAATGAAATAGAACAGGCACTTGTGATCAAACTAAGCCCAATTATATCAAAATTAAGTCACCCACTCTCCTTCCCTCCCTCCTTCTTTTAAGACAACCTCCTGATTCAGTTTGAACATAGTTTCATATGATCAAATTTCTGGGAAAGACTTCTGTGTTTAAAAATATGTGTCTAATTCTGCCAGAATATCTAAAATTTCAACCAGATTATCTAAAATTCCTTTGTGTATTGAAATGCAAGTGTCACTTGGGATTAAAGTGAGTGGTTTAATCAAGACCCATAGTGGCTTCACCTGAGATCCTGGATGCCATCAGGGTGGGTGGGATTTGAAGGGAGGAAAGCTGGGCCGGCTGCTCTGGTTGAGAAGGGAGCTACCCCAGGGCTCCCGAGAGGAATGGTGAGGAGCCGACACCCCCAAGTGCAGCCCCGTCTCCAGGTCCCTGAGGACGGCCACAGGCCACTGGTGCAGAGGAGCCCACGGCGGAGCTGAGCAGGGCTGGGGAGGAGGAGGGCCAGGAATGGAGCCCAGGAAGAGGAAGGCGTTGAGGTCAGCCCCTGTTGACGTCCACATCCCAAGAATGAGGCTTCGATGATCAGAAAGCACAACAGCACCGCCAGGCACATTTGGCTTGGAGATGCCCACGTGGCATGCAGGACACAGACGAAGCCCTCCCCAGGACTTCTCTTGTCCACTGTGGTCCACCTCCCCTGCCTGACTGTTCCCTTCCCCTCCCTGCCCTTCCAGTTCTCTCACGGCTGTGTGCGCAAGGTGACCTCCAGGGTAAAGAGGAAAGGACAGAACAAGTGACATGCAGCTCCCTGAGAAAAGTCATGGGGCTTAAGCAGAAATGTCATTGCTATCTGTCACAAAAATCACAGAGCTGAGCTCTGAGCTGGCGTGGGCTCTGCCTGCCGGAGCTGGACCTGGTGAAATGCACCGTCTGAAGTCTGACTTTTAATCTGGAGTCGTGCTTGGAAAGCGCCTTGACCCGTCTGTTATTCTCCTGCACACGGCTTCACAAGTGCGGCCCACGCCTCTTGAGGCACCCCCAGCGAGATGCCCGGTTCTGCTGGGCAGTGGAGCCCACAGGCCAGAGAAACAGTCAACACGCAGGTTGTCCCTTCTGGCAGACGGACGTTCTCCAGCTTGTGGCCGTTAGCCTCTCTGTCCCACAGCTCACAGGAGCCAGGAGGAGCTGACCCAGGACGAGGAGAACCTGGTAGATTAGGTGTGAAGAGCAGGCTTCCTGCCGTGGGGGGTGCACATGAAAGCCCCACAGCCCTGGCCGATTCCTGCTGCGACCCTGCGGAGAGAGTGTGGAGGAGAGGGCATAGCCCCCCGAGTCCCACGGGCACGGAGAGCCATCCCGCAGCTTGTCAGCGAGGAGGACGGGCCAAACCGACCCAACCTGACAGGCCAAAACTCTGGACTTGGTGACCAAGCCCACAGCCATGTCTCCAGCTTCAGTGGCCACTGTGGTCCGTCTGGTTAGAAATGTCTTGGCGATTACGAAGTGTGGGTCTGCACCAGCTACAACACTTCCTGCCTTAGTTTCCACAGGTAAAAGATTAAAAACAATAAGTATTCTAGGTGTGATGGCGCATGCCTGTAATCCCAGCGGCTCAGGAGGCTGAGCCAGGGAGGTGGCCAGTTCAGAGCCAGCCTCACAACTTAGCAAGACCCTCTCTGAAAATAAAAAACAAAATAATAAAAAGGGCTGAGGATGTGGCTCATAGTCAAGTGCCCCTGAGTTCAATCCCTAGTGCCAAAAGTAAAGCAGTGAATACATTCATCTGATGCTGGACTGCAGGGATGAGCACAGTGGATAGCTGCCCACGGCAAGCACTCACAAAATGATGGCCATTGTCACTGTTTCCATCACGGTGACTATTTTATACCAATTGAAATACAGGTTAGAGCTAACACGTACGTTTATAAACATGGCAGGCCAAGTTGGAGGGGGCTCACTTCTCACCAAGAAAGGCCGAGAGCAGTGGTCCAGATGAGGACACGGCCCTGCCCAGAGGTCATGCGGGGCCCAGCTGTCTTCTCCTTTGTGGGCACCCCCTAAGGTCAGTCATTCTGAACCTGGTCCTGGGTCAAACTTCAGCGCCCCCTGGAGCTGCGCAGGCCCATCCAGAACTGAGTCCTGCCCAGGACTTCTGAGTGGGGACCTCGACTCCGGGACCCCTGGGGGCAGACTGCCCTTGGGAAGCAGGATTGCAGGGGGTGGTCCTCGCCTGCTGATTAAAGCTGGCCTGGGCACCAGGTCCACGCCAAGGCAGGAGACAGGAGGTGAGGAGCAGGGTCTCCCTCCTGCCAGAGGACTGGTGGCCACACACCGAGCATCCCGGCTACATGGAGGAGGACAGTGAAGTCCAGCGCTGGAGGCTCCTGCCCGGCCTAACTCCACTGTAGGACGGAGAGGAGGAAAGAACAAGTCCGTGGACAGCTTGGTCTTGGCCCAAAGTGCCACCGCCTTTCCTTGTGCTTGATTCGGGAAGAGGGAGTGGGTGCTGTGGCCACGGAAGATGTCAGGTCCTGCAATAGGAAAGGCGGGGCCACGTGGCCTGTGCACACGCAGGCCCTGACCCCAGCTCACTAAAGAAGGGGCAGGCACCACCAGGGCTCTTCCCCCCCTCGAGAGCAGTACGTGGGCACCATTGGGTATTTTAAAGAGACTTGTTTTGTAGGAATTGAGGTAGTTTTTTTTTTAGGAAATACAGGATTCCCAAAGAGCAACTTGAAAACCATTAACAAAAGTGGCCATTTCCTTGGAGAGCGAAAAGTTCTTACTAAAACTCTCTCAGAGTTTTAGTGTAGCCCCTGCATCCCTCACTGAGACTCCAGGAGCAAGGACAGAGGAGAGAGGAGGGCAGGGAGGGTCACAGCAGTGAGCAGGGGACCTGCCCCTTGGGCGAGGCTGCACACAGGAGGCCAGCCTCCTCTGCGCACAGCTCCAATAGGCCTGGCCGCTTCCGCCCCCGGCAGTGCCGTCAGGTGCCCAGCACGGCAAGGGCCAGGCAAGGCCGGTTGGCTCTTAGCAGCCTTGACCACACTCCTGCCATCTGCCCCTTGGTGGGCAGATCTGGGTGGAGGACATCCAGAGGCCATGCAGTCAGCTGGCCTCTTTGGCACTGAGGCCTCTCAGGTGAGGCACCCTCACCTTCAGACGGAAGAGCCTGCTCAGCCCAAGAATCCAGACGCCCGTCAGAAACACTGCTTTGCTTCAGTGTGGTTCAGGGAGACTGTCCATTCTCCTGGTCTCTGGTGGTCACCTTTAGCGGAGGCAGCCCAGTGCAGTGGCCAAGGCCTGGTGGCTTCCTAGCCAAGCTCTCGTCAGGGGTGACTGGCTGCGTGTGTGAGAGCCTGTTCGCTGACCTAACAAAAGAGGGAGGACAGATGGCCCATGCGGCGTGGAGCTTCGGAGGTCTCACTGATGGGAGGAGGTGGACATCAGGCCTGAGTGACCTCAAGGTCCCTCGTGAGTCTGCGCCCAGGAGAAAACCGCAATGTTCAGCGACAAACTCAAGTCTGCAGCCTCGTGTTAAGTCCTACACGATCAGGGAGGAAAGCCGCCCACGTGCCGTCGGGAGCCCACAGTCTGTGGTTCTGCACCACGGCCATCCGCCATTGCCTGGTACTCCAAAGGGGTCAAGTTAGGGTTAGGCACCTCCCACCCGCCGGAAGGGGCAGCCAGCACTCTGCCCTCAGTCGGCAGCAGCTCTGGTGTCCAGGGCACAGCCTGCCACAGACAGCCGCACCCCGCGCTGAGGAAAGCAGGTTTTAGAGAGAATTTAAGTAAATCAAGTTGGATTTCCTGACGTGATTTCCATGAAGGTAGGAAAGCCAGAATGAATGAACGCCTCCACTGTGTGTGTGTGTGTATGTGTGCTTTGTGTGTGTGGCAGGACGTGTCACGTGTCGGACAGAACTTTCAACGCTTGTGCACGGATCTCAGCAACACATACGCAACAAACGTGTCCCTCGCGTTATTTTAAGCACAACACATTTCACACATGGCCTCTGGAGCACACTGGAGAGCCAAGGCATCACAGGAGGGTAGGGTCAACGTTCTGGTGGCACCGGCTTGGAGAAGGGGACAGAAGCATCCAGCCAGTGGCTGGTGTCAGCGGGTCAGTCCCAGCTGAATCCTCAGGGCTTCTTTAAAGCTCTCCACCTTTGGAGTGTGTGTGTGTGTGTGTGTTGCTGTGTGTGTGTGTTTGTGTGTGTGTGTTTGTGTGTGTGTGTTTGTGTGTGTTTGGGTGTTTGTGTTTCTGTGTGTGTTTTTGTATGTGTGTTTGTGGGTGTATGTGTTTGTGTGTGTGTGTCTGTGTTTGTGTGTGTTTGTTGTTTATGTGTGTGTTTGGGTGTTTGTGTGTGTGTTTGTGTGTGTATTGTGTGTTTGTGTGTGTATGTGTGTTTATGTGTGTGTTTGTGTGTTTATGTGTTTGTGTGTATTTGTGTGTGTTTGTGTGTTTATGTGTGTGTGTGTGTTTGTGTGTTTATGTGTGTGTATGTGTGTTTGTGTGTGTATGTGTGTGTTTGTGTGTGTTTGTGTGTATGTGTGTGTTTGTGTGTGTGTATTTGTGTGTGTGTTTGTGTGTTTATGTGTGTATGTGTGTGTTTGTGTGTGTGTTTGTGTGTGTTTCTGTGTTTGTGTGTATGTGTGTGTATGTGTGTGTATTTGTGTGTGTTTGTGTGTTTATGTGTGTGTTTGTGTGTTTGTGTGTGTGTGTTTGTGTGTGTATGTGTGTGTTTGTTTGTGTGTTTGTGTGTATGTGTGTGTTTGTGTGTGTGTATTTGTGTGTGTGTTTGTGTGTTTATGTGTGTGTATGTGTGTGTTTGTGTGTGTGTTTGTGTGTGTTTGTGTGTGTGTCTGTTTATGTGTGTGTTTGGGTGTTTGTGTGTGTGTTTGTGTGTGTATTGTGTTTGTGTGTTTATGTGTTTGTGTGTATGTGTGTGTTTATGTGTGTGTTTGTGTGTTTATGTGTGTGTTTGTGTGTTTGTGTGTGTGTGTTTGTGTGTGTATGTGTGTGTTTGTGTGTGTATGTGTGTGTTTGTGTGTGTTTGTGTGTATTGTGTGTGTTGGTGTGTGTGTATTTGTGTGTGTGTTAGGTGTGTTTACTGTGTTGTGT
>NC_135539.1:145836479-145987200 GCF_045843805.1 Urocitellus parryii | reverse complement strand
AGAGGAGATAAGTAGATTTTTATTTGTTACTCTTTTCTTCTCTTGTCAGATTAAAAGACAACGGAATAAAGCAGTGGTTACAGAACTGTGTTGATCTGCTATTAAAGATGTAATTTGTATGATGCTAGAGAACAGAGAAAGGAGGAAATGGTGCTCTATTACAGCCACGTCTCATCTGCTGTTGAAATCACTGTGCTGTTAATCTGAACTATCTGGTTTTAGATTAAAAGATTGATTGCAATCCCCAGGAACATCCCAAGAAAAACTCAAAATATGTCGTAAAAGAAGCAGCAAGAAAATGAAAACAATATACCAGAAGGTACACGTTGAACACAAATGAAGACTGTAGGGAAGGACACAATAGATACAGAGAATAAAATCAAATTAAGGCCCAGCTCCTCCCCAGCACTGATCGCACTAGATTGAGATGAACAAAGCACTTCAATCAAAAGACAGAGGTTGGCAAATGGGTTTCAAAAGTGAACATTGTTCTGGGTTCTGGTCCAACCTGCAGGACACCGGAGGCCACGGCTCACGCTGACACCAGGCAAACCCAGAACCATCAACGTTCTTCCCAACATGTCCAAAGGGGGTCCCAGAGTAGACTCTTCCCCAGATTCGAAGAGGGCAACAGACAGAAGCAGGGAGACAGAGTGGACACACCAAGAACCCTAAGCCTGAGCAAGGAAACCCAAATGAAAACCGACAGATTCCTCGGGGTCTAGCAAGGACAAGACCGAGAGACTGAAGAGGCTGGCCCCAGGCAGCCACTGGCAGGTCCACACTCCTGGGAGCTCTCGGGGCAGAGCCCAGGCAGGCTCTCACGGGGTGTGTCATCGGCCCAGAGAGAGACAGAGAACATGCTCCCTATGCAGCAGAGTCCTGTTCTCCAGAGCCCTGCCCTCGGTGGACTCTACATTCCACCCTCGTCCACTGAGGTCATTCACAGCCCAGCTCCAACCTGCACTAGCCTGGCATACACAAGGGACTGTGCGCAGCAGGTGGGCAGGCAAAGCTCGGCCAGGACTCAGCTGAGCTCAACAGCGCCCCAGCCAACTGGACCCACATGTCTACAGAGGACGCCACCGCAGGCAGCAAAGCAGTCCTCTCCTCAGGCTCACTGAGACGCCCACCAGGCCCACCACGTCCCGGCCACGTCCCGGCCAAGTCCCGGCCACGGAATGCCCCAGCCAATCTGGAAGAACAGAGAGCTTGCGGTACCTGCCCTCGCACCACAGGGGAACTCAGTCAGAACTCAGCTGTAAAGTAGAGCTGGAAAATTACAAAATGCTCGGAGAGTAAACAACAGATTTCTAAATGACATAATGCTCCCAGAGAAAAACCTCATGAATTTTTTTTTTTAATTCAGATGAGCCAGGTCTGGTAGCACATGCCTGTAATCCCCGCATCAGGCAAGTTCAAAGCCAGCCTCAGCAACTTAGCAAGGCCCTAAGCAACTTAGCAAAAATCTGTCTCTAAATAGACAAATAACAAGGACTGGGGACGAGGCTCCGTGGTTAAGGGCCCTGGGTTCAATCCCCAGTACAAAAAAAAAAAAAAATAGATTAATTAAAAAACAAAACAATTTTTGTCTGAAATGAAACCATAGCCCAAGGGAAATTCATAGCATTGAGTGCATGTGTTTAGTACAGAGAGATCTAAAAACCACCTCAGCCTCACCACAGGGACTTAGGAAAAATAGAATGATAAAAAATAGAGAAGAAATCAACTAAATTAAAAATGGGAACATCATCAATGAAATAAAAAACTTAGTTTAAAAAAATATCAAAAAATTTAATGGATTCCTTTCCAGGTCAAGTGAGATAAAAGAGGGGTCACACATTATTAATACGAGAATTGAAAGAAGGCCATCACTTTCAGCTCCCAAGGACCTTAGGGGGTGACAAGGAAACACAAGAAGCAGCTCCCACTCACAAAGCGGAGCACTTAGACGAGAGGAACCATCCCCTGGAAGACGCCATCTGCTGAATCGACGAACACGCAGAAGACGGTCCGCAGAGGCTTGTCCCTGAGAAGGGAATCACATCAGTGACTGGTGATCTCCAAACACAGAACACCAGACCCAGACGGGCTCACTGACCCTACCAAACACGTAGGGAAGGAAGGTCGCACAGCTCTCCACTCCTCTGGATAGAGCGGCAGAGGCAGGACTTCCAAAGTCATCCTAAGAGGCCAGTGTCACCCTCGATCAGGGACACTGTGCGGAGGGAAAGCCAAAGCCCAACACTTCCCATGAGTAGAGATGCAGATCATTTTTAAAACAGCAGATCAAATCCAACTGTGTGTAAAAGGAATGGCTCCCCGCAGTCAGGAGGGACTTACCCTGTCACACAAAGTTGGCTCCACATCTGATGGTCAATGGTGTGACCCGAATCAACTGACCAAAGAAGAAAAGTCACATCAGCATCTGAAGGGGTGCAGAGCATCTATCACCTATCTATTCGTGGTAAAAATACTCAATCAACTACAAATAGAGTATCCTCAACTTCCTGTAGCAAATCTACCCATAAAACCCACAGTTAACACTGTGCCTAATGGTGAAAACTCTAAACCTTCCCTTACGATTTCAATAGTAAGAATTTCCCCTCTCACCAGTGGTCTTTACATCGTTCTGAAGCCCTGGCTAATCAGATAAGACAAGAAGTGAGGGAAAAGGGGCACAGATTGGGAATGACAAAGTAAAACTCACCAATGATGTGGTCATCCCTGTAAAAAATAAAAATAGGCAAAAACTGCTTCTGGGACTTGTAAGCAGTTCTAGGATATAAGGTAAAGCATCAAGGTCAAGCCCATCCCTAGCTGGGTGTGCTGGCTCATGCTTATAATCCCAAGTAGTTTATGTCGGTTGATAACATGTTGGGAAACCATGTAGTTTAGCACGTACACCCCTCGTGGCCTAAACCCATCAGTTCAAAGGAATCTCCCTCTTGTACTAACCAATCGCCCCTACCCAACTTGTTCCCGCCATTGAATGGGCTAATCCATGTTAAGAGTTGATGTCTGACTTTCCCGTGGTATGGAATGATTTGCTGTGTGATGCTGTGATCATAGAGTATCCCCCAAAACCTATAAAATCTCACTGGACAAAGGATGGGGGCTCACTCCCTGGGACCACTGGCTCCAGAATGGTTGTGAGTCCAGGCTCAAGCTTGCAATAAGGACTCTTGTGCGATTGCATTGAAAAAAAAAAAAAATCCTAGAAGCTTGGGAGGATGAGGTGGGAGGATGGAGAGTTCAAGGCCAACCTAGGAACTTAGACCCCATTTCAAAAAAAATGGTTCACATTTTTATATGCCAGAGTAAAAGGCATTGAAAATAAAAATACACAGTATCATCAACATTAGGACAATAAATACTGGGACATTTAGGCATAGATCTGGGGAAAAAAATGGTCTAGGATTTATGTGATCAGAGCTCCAAACTCTGATGAAGAGGTCAAAGAAGCTGAGGGGTAGCTCAGTGGCAGAGGGCTTGCCTGGCTCGCACGAGGCACAAAAATGGAAAGAGAAGAAAAAGGAACTCCAATAAGAACTATGCAAAGGAGAGGCGTTCTCTGTCCATGACTGGAAGGATGCAACAGTAACGAGGTGTCAGTTCTTCCCAAATTGACCCATACATCTAGCACAATGCCCAGCGAGTAATGCCGTGGACATCGACAAACAGATTCTGAAGTTTATCTGGAGAGTCGAAAGGCCCAGAAGGGCCAGCACAGCACTGGGGGAGAAAACAGACTTGGGGAACCGACACTGCCTGACCCAAACCTTATTGCCGAGGTACAGTGATCAGGAGGATCAGGAGGTGGCGAAAGGGGTAAGCAAACAGGTGAAGGGAGTGGAACATGGACCAGAGACAGACCCAAAAGAGTGTCACCCACCCGCCTTCTGATAAGCAGTGGGGTCAATACAGTGGGGAAGAGGTAGTCTATTGAACAAGTAGTACTGACAAACCAGACACTCAGTACAGTGGGGAAGAGGTAGTCTATTGAACAAGTAGTACTGACAAACCAGACACTCAGTACAGTGGGGAAGAGGTAGTCTATTGAACAAGTAGTACTGACAAACCAGACACTCACATGCACAAAACAAACAAGACATAGACCTCATCACAAAAATTAACCCCAAATCATTCCCAAATATATATATATATATATATATATATATATATATATATATATATATATATGTAAAATTAACACCTCGACAACTCCTAGTATAAAACAATAAAACCAAGTGGCCTTGCATTTGGAGATGACTTTAATGCAGCACCAAAGACGTGACCCACTATGGAAAGAATTCATCATCTCAATTTCACTAGAATTAAAAATTTCTGCTCTGAAAAGGCAGGGTCAGGAGAATGGAGGGAGACCCACAAACTGAAGACGGTGGAGACGGACGATCAGTGGTCCTCAGAGGTGAGGGGGAGGGAGGGAGGAATAAGCAGAGCACAGGACCTCGAGGGCAGTGAAACCGTGCGAGATGACACAATAGTGGACACTCCATGACACTCCTGCCACATCCCCAGGATGCACAGTGTCAAGAGCACTGTGGAGTCTGGGTACCGCTGGGGGCCAGGACACTCCATCAGTCAGAACAAGCACCTCTCTCCAACAGCACATGCTGGCAAGAGGAAGGCTGAGCACCTGCCGGGTGCAGGCCTTCAGAAGCCTCTGTGTCTTCCTGTCAGTTCACTGAGCTTAAAACTGTTCAGAAAAGAGGACCCATTCCACTACAGACATGGTTTTACTTAAAATAAACTAATAAGAATGGACAAAGATACACCAAGTAAACAGTACCCAGAAGAGACATGGGGAAACTCACACCAAGTAAACAGTACCCAGAAGAGAAGTGGGGAAACTCACACCAAGTAAACAGTACCCAGAAGAGAAGTGACCACACAAATGTCAAGCAAAGAAGATTTTAATGCAAAAATGTTATCAGAGACAAATGACGGCATTATATAATGATAACAGGCTCAATTCATTAGGAAGATCTTATAAATGCTTGTACATTGAAACAGAGCTGTCCATGCAGACAGCAACACCAGGAGAAGTGAGTGAAGTGTCGGCAGGTTTGCAATGGTATGGGGAGACTTCACCTCTCCACTATGGATAGTAAGTAGACGTTGAGGCCGAAGATCCAATGGAGCAGGTGAAGTGCTCTACCAAACAACTAAAGAGACAGGCAGAAGCGTCCACCACCACAGCAGAATACACGTTCACCTCAAGGACACACGAGAGACTTTCTCCAGATGGACCATAAACTAAATCTGAGCATCAGCTCACTGAATTCAGAAGAAGTGAGGTTACACGTATGTTCGTGACTATAACGAAATATAATTAAAAATCAATCATGGAAAGAAATTTGAGGAAATCACAAATATGTAGCTATTGAGCAATACAGTGCTTATTAAGTAATGCATAAATTAATAAATCACAAGGAAAATTATTATGAATGCTTTATAATGAATAAAAATGAAACAAAATATGCTTAAACCTCCAGGAGGTAGTAAAAACAGTACGTAGGGGAATTTATAAATGCCTATGCAGAATAACAAATAGAATACAAAATCCAGAACTTAAACTTCCACCATAAGAAGCCACGAAAGGAAGAACACACTGAGCCCAGAAGAAGAAGAAAGAAAATAATAAAGACTCAATGCAATTAAATGATAGTATATTGAAAATTTACAGAGAAATTCAATAAAATCAAAATTGGTTCTTTGAAAAGATCAGTAATATGAAAGAACTTTTAGCTAGATTAACTAAAAGCAAAACAAAAACAAGCACCTGAAACCGCAGAGATGAGTAGAGGGAAGGCACACCGCTGGCCTTACAGATGCTTTGCATAAGGACATAAAGCAACACCACAAACAATTGTACATCAGTTAGTTAGATGACCCTGGTCAAGTGGTTATGTTCTCAGGACACAAACTACTGACACTAGGCCAAGAGTAAATCCAAAATCCAAATAAACCCCTGACAAGTTAAAGAGTATGAGATGGTTATCAAAAACAAGACACGTATCCAGATGGCCATGGTGGATTCTCCCAAGCACTTACAGGACAATCCAAGCCAGACGGTCACAAGTTCTCCCTCAAATAGGGGAGGACAGGGCACTTCCTGACTCTTGCAACGAGGCCACAGAATCATAAAACTTAAGTCCAGATTAAGAACCATGACTGAGAAGAACTCAAGATCACCAGGTTGGTTTAGCATCTCCAAATAAATGATCACAATAAAACCTACCAAGAAAAAATAGGGAAGAAAACAGATCATCTGTCTCTTGTAGACCCCAGATAGTGAGCTTTGTAAAAGTCATTCTGTAAGTCCCTGCATGATCCTCCCTATAGACGAGGCAGCTTCTGATGACTCACACTACCCTTTCACCATTAAAACTCCAGAACTAAGGACTGCAGAGGACCTCCCCCAGGCACCCCTGCTAGCACCACATTCAGTGATGGGGATGCCCTGTGCTCCCCCGGTCAGGCACAGGACAGTCTGCTCCAATGGCTTCTATTCCAAATTACACTGGAGGTCTAGCCAGGAAAAGCAGGCAAGTCAAACAGATAAACAAATAAGAGGCAACTCGGTTGAAGTAAGAGATACAGTAATATCTCTATTTGCACATAACAGTACCTGGTATGTAGAAGACCCTTTGTGGAAATCCAATGAAGTCACTATTACATGGAGTAAATTAGTTGAGCATGGTGGCAGGACACATTACCAATTCCCAAAAGTACATCAGCACATTGCAACAAGCAATCCAAAACTGAAATTAAGAAAACAATTCAATTTACAATAAATTGAAAAAGAATATTGAGAAAAATATTCAATAAAAGCACTTAGGACTTGTGCTCTGAAAACTATAAAACAACATTCAAAGAATTTAAGGAAACCTAAAAAAATTGAATAAACTTCATGTTCAAAGATTAGAAGACTTGATATCGTTAAGGTTGCAATACTCTCAAATTTTCTCACATCCCAGGTATGTTTTCTGTAGAACTGTCAAGTTGATCCTAAATACTATAAAGAGATGGAAGGAATCCACAATATCTAAAGCAATCTTGAAAAAGAAAAAGTTGGGGAGCTCATACTTTCTGACTTCACAACCTAACCTAATACAAAGCTACAGTAAGACAATGTGGTACGGCAAAAATCTAGACTTAGGTAAAATGGAATAGAATTGAGAATACAGAAATAAACTGTCATATATATGATGAAATTACTTTTTTGCAAGAATTCTGAGATCATTCAAGGAAGAAAAAAAATAGTCTTTTTAGCAAATGTTTTTTGGTATGACTGGCCATCCACATACAAATGTATGGATTTGAACCTGAAATGACACATATACACACAATCTGAAAATTAACAACAGAGCTAAATGTAAATGCTAAAACTGTAAAAGCATTAGAAGAAAATATAGAAAAATATATTTATGATCTTGGATCAGGTAATAGTTTCATAAGTATGGCACAAAGAACATGAGAAATGATAAAAAATAAATACATTGAACTTCATAAAGATTAAAAATTGTGCACTTCCAAAGGAATTCACTAAGAAAGTAAGAAATCAACTGATGGGAAAAATACCTATGCATGCACCACATCAGAGTCTTCTATCCAGAATGTACAAATTATTCTCACAAATCACCATTTTAAAAAAATCAACTAGCAAAAATCTTGATAGATATTTTTACAAAAATTGCATACAAATGAATAAAACCATGAAAACAGGCTTAAATCATTAATAATTTAGGAAAGAAAAATCAAATCACAATGACATATCACTCTAGGTATACCCTGCTAGGATGGCCATAATAAAACAGACTGAGATGGAAAATGCTGTTGAGGGTGTAAAGTGGCGACCTTCCCAACTCACTGTTGGGTGTGAATGGCTCATCCCCTTGTGGCTCAACTGGCAGTACTTCAGATGGTACAGAGTACAGGTAAGATCCAGCATTTCCACTCCCCTCCCCAAAGGAAAAGAAAGTAGATTTACATGAAAACTGCAGGTAAATATTCATAGCAGTGTTGTTAATAGTGCCCCCCAAGTAGAAGCCTAACTATTTATCAGCTAATGAATGTATGAGTAAAATGTGTTATATTCCCACAATGGAGTATTTTTTTCATCCATAAACATGAGTGAAATGCAGTGTTGCTAGGATGTGGATGGAAACTGAAAATATCATGCTTAGTGAAAGAAGCCATTTCCAGAGCCATGATCCTACCTGTTAAGATGCTGAGCACAGGCACATTCATATGGCAGAAACATTACCATTGGTTGCCAGGGGTTGGTGTGAGATGGAATGGAAGTCACTCCTCATGGATGGGACTCCTTCGTGGGTGGTGATTTATATGATTTATTTTGTGATGAGGGTGGTACAACTTCCTTAATATAGTAGTACCACAAAATTGTGCTCTTTTACAGTTTAGGAATTACATCTCAGTGAAGCTATCATAAGAAAACATGTAAATCATATAAATATTGGCAAACATAGAATGTCGTTTAGCAAACACAAAATGTAAAATAACTATTATCAATGCATTAAAAATAAATGGCTACATGTAATTTATAAAAAAGAATTTAATGGAAATTTTAAAGCTAAAATCTAAAGTTTAGCTAAAACGAGTATGTTATAGATGGGTGAAAAACTAGTTTAAGCAAGTAAAAAAATTAGTGAACTGGTAAATAAATCTACTAACAATATTGAGACCAATGCACAAATAGAAAAATGGTAGATGATTCAAAAGCACACAAAAGAGGAATATGAGATGGCTCAAAATTCAAATATGTACTCTTTGAATGGAATCCCAGAAAAATACAAAGGAAGAACAAAGACAAGAAGAAATAGAGATCAAATCTTTTTATACTAACAAATAACAGCAACATTATACTGAAAAATGTGCAAATCATAAGTTAGATAAAGGCCATATTTAAGTGCATCATAGAGAAGTTTCTTAGAGGAAAAAGACAAAGAGAATATTTTTTAAACACCCAGGGGGAAAAAAAAAGAACATATTACCTCAAAAGAGCCACAATAGCACTAAATGTTGACTCTCATAAGCAAATTATGGAAGTCAAAAAACATTGGAAGGTCTAAAAAGAAATTGATCTGGCATAAATCTGAGTCTTAGTATGTCTCCAAAAGAAAATTAATAATAGAATAATCAACAGAAAAGAAGGCTAGTCTAACATTACTAATATCCAAAAGTAGAATTCAAACCAATATCACTGAAGTGAAACCAGGAATAACACTTTAATAATAAAGGGTGATCCACAACAAAGGGGCAAAGGTCTTCATCTGCAGCAAGTAACTGGTGCTCCGAAGTCAAGAAGACGGCTGGGAGAAGGCAGCTGAGGCACTCCCCTCACAGCAAAGGAACTGATGTAGAAACTGTTGTTTCATTGAGCAGAGAGCCGGGTGCAGTGGGTGGGGCAGACACCACAGAGCAAAGAAGTACGTGACACCGTACACCAAGGGGAACGGAGCACACCACATCTGCCATCTGCACACACAGGGACTTTGTCAGGCACCCACTCGGGCCAAAGTAAATGCTTGTCCACCCTTCCCCAGGAGGCAGCCAGGCAGCCTAGCTGAGAGGATCAGCCTGCCGGGGCCCAAGGAAGTAGAGGAGCACCCCATCCAACCACCTGTGACCCCAGGATGCAGCTCAGCCATCTTTCCTGAGAAGCCCAGCTCATGCAGATGGTTTAGAAGAACTGGCCACTCCTGAGGCCCAAATAAGCAGTTGAACAACCTATTCTCAGAAGCTTGGCCCACTGAGACCCTGGAAAACAGAAGCTTGGCCCAACCACCTACCCTGGAAGCACAGAAAGCAACAGGGCAGACCTCCTGGGCAGGCCAGCCCCCACCATCCTTGCAAATCCATCCATGCAATCCCAGACGTGGACATGTGCCCCCCTGCTACTGGGCACTTTGCCACACCTGGATCCAATGAGACCCTGTCCTCACATGACTCCTGGGGAGAGGTGAGCATCTCACACCTGCACTGGGTCACCAGGCCCAGAGTTCAGGTACTTCAGAAACACTGACAGTGTACCCCACAACTCCTGCAGTGTTGGCCATCAAGACACCCACAGACAGTGCCATGCTGAATACAGGTGAAGAAGTTTTGCATACACTACATGAGAGTGCCCACCTGGAGACAAGCCAATGCAGCAGCTCCACCAACACTCTGGGGGATAACTCCAGCAAGGGTACTGTGAAAGCCATCCTATCAAATTGTTACCAGCATGTGAGCAGGGGTTCCGAGGATCTTGGGTCCAGGTTCTGGGCATCCCAAAGAACTGAGTAAGACTCAAGAAGTGAGGAAGAAAAGAGAAGATCTATTGCCAGCAGCAGTGCATACTCTGAGAGAGTAGAGTGGATGGTGCACACTTTGGAAGAACAGAGTGGACAGTGAATGCTCTGGGACAGCAGAGTGGACAGAGCTCCTTTCTAACTTTCTGTCTATCCCTTTTCCACGCCCTCTCTCCCACCTAACAATATGGGTAGAGTTGGACAACCGGACACACCACCAGCAACATAGGGACACAAGAACTTTCATACGGCAAGGTAATAAGATTCCTTCAAAGTAACAGGACAACCCTCATAGCAGGACACAAAGAAGAGGAAGCCAACACCTTGCCAGACAAAGAATCAAAACAGTGATATGAAGGAAACTCCATAAGACACAAGAGAGTACAGACGGTGTAATGAAGTTAGGAAAACAGCACTTGACATGACGGAGAGATTCAGCATGTCGATAGAAAACATAGAAAAGAACCTATCATAAATCTTGGAACTAAAACAAAACAAATAAAATGACAAATACAGTCAAGAGCCTCAATAGCAGGACTGATCTGAGCTTAAAGAGGAGCCTTTGGAAAGAATCCAGTTTAAAAAAAATTAAAAGCACAAAGAAAGTCTTCAAGATCATGGTACAACATTGAGGAAGCCAACATTCACAGTACAGGTCCTCTGGAAGAAGAAGGGAAAAGGAACAGGAAATGTTCTCTGCATGCTCATTGTGGAAAGCTGACAAAATGATGGGAAATCTATGGGCATCCTGGTTCAGGAAGCCCAGTGGAATCCTAACGGATTTGACAAAGAAGGGTCCTCAGAGGCACATCATGGCCAAATTGTCAAAAGCACAAGACAGAACCCTTAAAATGTCAAGAGTAAATTGTCAAGTCACTTACAAGGATCTCCATTAGATCAACACAGATGTCAGAGCAGAAACCCACAAGCAAAGAGAGAATAGAACGATACATTCACAGGCCTGAAGGAAAAACGCATGCCAACCAAGAGACCTCACCCAGCAAAGCCACTCTCCAGAAATGAAGCCCAAAGCACAGCCTTTCCAAGACAGGCAAAAAGCAGGGGATTCATCCCCACCAGCCCCGCCTCACAAGGAATGCTGGGGAGTTCCTGAAGGGTGCAGCTACCATGGGGAGAGCTCAGGAAAGGTGAAACCCAGCCCTACTGCAGATCACACCAAGGAGGAGAAGGGAGACCCGCCAACAGAGGAAGACACCGAAACACCAAGGTGAACAAGAGAGAGAGAGAAAAAGGAACAAAGAACATGCAAAACAAAAGACCAGAATGAGATATGTCCTTAGCTCTCAATAAGACCCTTATGGCAATGGATTAGGTTCACCAATTAAAAGATATAGACTGGCTGAGTGGATTTAAAAAATAAATGACGAATGTGTTGCCTATGAGAAACTCAGTACATCAGTGAAGACAGACATGGGCTGAAAGAGACGGGATCGAAGAAGAGGAACCATGCAAATGGCAGCCAAGAGCAAGCAGGAGTAGCCACACCTGCGGCATGTGGAATAGTAACAAGAAACAAAACAGGTCACATGATGACAGGTGAATTAACTCAACAGAGGAAATGATTTTATATTCACTCGATATTGGAGCACTCAGTTACACAAAGCAGTGATTAGATCTGTAAGGAGGACAAACCCCAATACAATGGTTGAGGATTTCAACATTATGTTCAGCAACACACTGACAAAAAGTCTGCAGAGAAGCATCACAGTCCAACTACACCACAGGCCACACGGCCCTAACATCACAGAACAGTTCACCCAGCAGATTTCTCCCAGCCCATGGGAAATCCTCCAAGGTAGACCATATGTTGGCCACAAAGCAAATCTCAACAGATGCAAAAACACTTTAAATCATAGCTTGTCCTTCTCTGACCATAATGAAATAAAAATCAACAGCAATAAGAACTTTAGAAATTGCACAAATGCATGGAAATTAAACAGCATTCTTTTAAACAATGGAGAAGTCAACGGAGAAGTTAAAATGAAACAAGTGAAAATGAAAGCAATCTACCGAAGCCACAGGACCCAGAGGACAGTTTATAGATCTAAAGGTCAATACAAATGGAAAGACCTCAAACCAACAGCCTAATGATCAACCGAAGGACTTAAAAACAAGAACCAACCAAACCCAAATACAACACGGCAAAAGCAAAGAGCCAAGACCACAGCAGAGGTGAGTAAGTAGGGACTCAGAGGGTGGAAAGATAATGAAACGGAGAGACACTTCTGAGAAAATAGACATAATCAGTGAACATTTAGCCAGGCTGTCAAGAAAAAAAGAGAAAAGACCCTAAAAATACTCAAGCAGTAAAATCAGAGACAAATGGAGACATTTCAACTGATGCCATGGAAATACAAAAGGTCATTAGCAGCTCTCATGAATAGGAACATTCCAGCAAACTGGAAAGCCTAGAAGAAATGGATGTTCCTGGCCATACCACCTACCAAAATTGACCTTTGGGGGCATATAAATCATGAACAAACCAATAAATGTTGTGAACCAGCAATAAAATTGTCCCAACAGAGAACAGCTCATGACTACCAAGTTCATCAGACATTTAGGGAACCAGTGCTAACTTGTCTCAGACCACCCAGAGTCCTGAAAGGAAGACAGCCCTTGTCTCTCCTCCTATGAGCGCAATGTCACACCAATATCAGGACCAAACAAAAGGAGAAGTGCAGACCTGTACCCTGGATGAGGCTCAACAAAAATATACAAACAGAATCCAAGGGCATGCAGAAAAGATTGCACTCTATGGTCAAGTGGGATTCTGTACACACAGAAAACCCTAAAGAGTCCACCAAAACACCGTTAGCATGAACACATGTGTCCAGCATGGCTGGTGGGAATTATCAGGGCACAGCACCCCTCCTTCTCCATCTGCCTCTCTTCCCACTGCTCAGCCTGAGATTCTGACACTGCACTGGAGAGGGGTGAGGTGGGCACCTGGCCTTTTCCAGATCTCAGGGGAACCACTTCTTATTTTCCCCATTCAACAATTGTAATTCTTCTCAACAGGTTATAAAATCAATATAGACACATCAGAAGCTTTTTAAATACACCAGTCACAAAATTACTGAAAAGAAAATAATATAATTCATAATAGCTATAAAAAATAAAATACCTGTGAATAAATGTAGCCAAGGAAGTCCATGATATCTACAGTGAAAAGTACAAACCTCTTATGAAAGGAATTGAAGGACACACACACATCCACCAGGAAGGTCACCCATCCTCATGGATTGGGGGAATGACACTGTTGAGATGTCTGTTACCCAGAGTGATCTACAGGCTCAATGCAAGCTATAACAACATCCCACGGTCACTTTTCACAGAAATAGAAAAATGCTCCTAAAATTTGTACAGAACCACAAAAGACCCCCTGGTAGCCAAAGCAATCCTGAGCATCCAGAACAAATCTGCAAGACCTGATAGGAGACATAAGGTAAAGTGATCGGAACCAAGCTGCTCGTTGCTGTCATAAAAACAGACACACACCCATGGAATAGAATGGACAGGCCAGAAACCAATCCACGAATTTTCAGCCAACAGATTCTGAGCGCAGGCACAAAGCACCAAGGCAGTCTCTTCCCCCAGAGGTGCTGGTGACACGTGGAAGAAAGAAACCAGGCCCCTCTCTGGCCAGGCACAAATCCACTCGCACCAAGGACAGGAATGCAGGACCAAGCTATGAAACGCTAAGGAAAGCATGGGAACGCACTTCCGACCTGGGCCTGGGCACGGGTGTTTTGGGCATGACCCCACAAGCCCAGCAGCCAAAGCAAAGGTTGACATGAGATGGGGCTGGAGTTGTACTTAGGTAGAGCACTTGCCTGCGAGCATGGGAGGCAGGGGTTCGGTTCTCAGCACCACCTATAAATAAGTAAATAAAATAAGGTCCATCAACAACGAAAAAATATATTTTAAAAAATTGAAATGAGGTTACATCAGACTAAGAGGCTTCTGTAGGACCAAGGAAGCCTCCAGAGAAGGGCAGCCTGGAGGTGGGACTCTGCTCTAGACAGGGACTGATTTCCAAGCAGTTAGACTCACCAGCTCAACCGCAATAAGCCACTAATGCAGTTAAAACACAGGTGAGTCACATGAAGGGACAGTCCTCAGAGGACACAAGAATGGCCAGTGAGGATCTGGAAACTTGCTCCCATTGCTGAGCTAAGCATCAGGAAAATGCTTCAAATCCACAGTGTCACCATTTCACCTCAGGATGGCTACTGTCCAGTGGACCCAGACCAGGTGCTTGGAGAGAAGTGGAGGAAGGGCACTCTCGGCCACTCCTGGTGGGGATGCGGGTGAGCGAGCCCTGAGAACCAGGGAGCTGCCTCCGGCTGGAAAGGTGACCACTAGACGCCTGCTTCCCTCCACAGGGGCGTATCCACAGCAGGAGAGATCAGTGCCCCAACGCCTGGCCCCGTGTGGACACTGCAGCACCAAGCAGCCAGCGTGGGGACAAACCCAGCCTCAGCCGACCGGAGCATCAGGAGAGCCAGGGACATGTCTGTGCGCAGGGGCACACGACCCTCGTGGGGCAGCGCCCAGATGGGACCAGAGGACGCTCTGTTGGTGAGGTGAGCCAGGCACAGAGAGCAGACACCCTGCGTCTCCCTGACACACAGGGGCTGAAGCGGGGCCTCAGGGAGGTGAATGGTGGTGGTCAGGAGAGCCAGGGGAGAGTGGGGAGGGGTGGGGAGCAGGGTCAACGGGCCGGGAAGACAGAGGCCACCAGGCTGCAGTGATCCACCGGAAACCTCAAAATAGGTGGCAGGGAGAATTTTGAACCTTCCCAACACAAAGAAATGATGTATGTCTGGGGTGATGGGCACACTATTCTGATCAACCAATGTCTGCACTTAGGTGTCACACTGAACCTGGAACTTATGTAGTGCCACTATGTGGCCGTCGAAGATGAAAACCATGTACAACATGTAACAGTCCTAGTCAACACTCGGGCGAAAGTGGGAGAACCCACTAAAGTGAAAGAATATAGGAAAACTAAGACATCAAAAGCAACGTATAGCAGAATTGTGGGACCTATTTTAAACAGTGTGCTGAGAAAAGTCTCTAACCTTAAAAATAGTCATCCATATAAATGAACAAATAATTAAAATTAATCAATGAAACTATCAGTCCAAAATGTTAGAAAAAGAGCAGCAAAATAAACACACACACACACACCACACACACACACACACACACACACACACACACACTCACACACCCGAGAGGAGATGATAATGGTGCAGTGGAATTAATAAAGTACGTATTAGAAAAATAATGCATCTAATTAAAATTAAAGTGTGAGGTCTCTATAATTCAACAAATAGACTCCTGATGTCATCTGACAAGCAGGAGTGAGACGGAGAGCAGACGCCCAGGGTGCTGGCCTGCAGTGGGGCAGCCTGCAGAGCTCTCTGCCTCGGTGACTGGAGACAGCAGACCAGGCGTCCGCGGGGCCAGAGGGCGGAAGGCACCTCTGCCAGCCTCGCCTGACGGCACCAGCAGTGGCCCACACCCAGCCCCGCTGGAGCATGCCGTTTCCCATGCCAGGGGCATTCCCCAAGGTGCCCAGCTGCTGGGCTTCAGGGCAGGTCTCGAAAGGGCCAGAGTATTGAGATCAGGCTCAGTGTGTTCTCAGACAATCGTGGAGTAAGTTGCAAACAAAATTCAAAACACAAGTGGAAAATCCCAAATTCCTGCACCGCAGGCAATGTGTTTCTCCTCAACCCATGGGTCGGAACAAATCCTAAGGGAAATTCAAAAATGTTCTGGACGGAATGGAAATAACAACATAGCATCAAGTTTTATGGGATGAAGTTAGGCCCAAGATGAGAGGGAAAGTTAAGTTCTTAAATGTACATGTAGAAAAAAATTCTGACCTAAGTGTCCATCTCAAGGAGCCAAGAGAAAAATGAAAAAATCAGACAAAATTCTGAAATGAAAGGTAACACACAAGTCAATAAAATAGGAACATTCAAATGTTTCAGTAAAATGAGAACATTCAAAATGACCAGAGTTGTTTTTTAAAGACTAATAATTGCTACGCCCTTAGCAAGTTTGATCTCATAGAACAAGGAGAAGGTCAACATCAGCTCAGCAGAGGGGTCCTCAGGCACCTCAGCTCAGGAAGGGCACTGTGAAAACTCTATGCTGGGAAGCTTAACATTTTGGAAGAAACAGATAAAATCTTTTAAAATGTAACTTTATATTCACAAAGAAAGCTCCTCACCCTTGAGGCTTTGCTGGTGAATTCTTCCAAGCATTTAAGGAAACACTCAATACCAATATGGTTATATATTAAAAATGGTAATTTTCTGAGAAAAAAAAAGAAGAAAGATATACTGCCTAACTTAATCTATGTTCTTTTTTACTCCAAAGCAAGGGAAGGACTATTAAGGACAATAAAAATTAAATGACAGTGTAGACTGAAATCTATTATGAAAATCAACACAAATGTCCCATAGAAAACACAGCCATCAAATCCAAAAACAGATCCAAGGAAAAGGCTTCCTGATCAAGCTCTGTTTGTTCTAGAACTCAAAGATCAGACCCTTGGAAAGGAGCCAACATGGCTTGCCACATGGTCAGAATGAAGCAGAGGAACGGTGAGATGGTCTTTGCTGGAGAACGCATGTTAATGGAATACATCCACCACCCCAGATCTTTAAACTTCTGACAAACTTGAAATTGCAGAAAAATGTTCTCATGTGCTAATGTGCTGGCACCAAAAAAGCTGAGAGCGAATGTGTGATGAGGAAGACTGAGCGCATCCAGACCAGGCCGTCCCAGTAAGGGGAAGGAAAACGGGGACGGGAAGGTGACGACAGCACTCTCAGAGTCACAACCCCACAGCACGTCTCAGGCACAGGGTCAATAGACAAAGACCGATCTTGTTCCTACGTGCCAGTTATAAAAAATTAGAAAATAAAACCTAAAAATCCTAGATTTATTATAGCATCAAAATGTCGAAATAAGCATTTACTTAAAACCCCTGCATAGAAAATGCAAGACATTATAGAAAGAAATCAAAGGATACCGGATTGATATTAAAATGTGACATATTCAGGGACTGGAAAATCCAGTTTCTAAGAGGTCAGCTCCTCCCCAGTCTATCTCTGGGTCAGCCCACACGAGCTGAGCTCCTGGCCTGCTGCGTGGGTTGTGGTGACCAGAGGGGCCAGCAGGGAGACGGGGGTCCACGGTTCCAGATGGAATGTTGGGTGGCATCGCAGGGCTTAGGCCTGGGCAGGTCTTAGGACAAGGGCTCCAGGGGTTGAGGGCAGACGGACCCTGAACTTGTCAGAGTGAAGAGCTTCCATCTTCCAAGACACCAACGGGGAGCGACAGGACACAACAGGAGACAATGAGACGCACAGGCCCGGCCCAGGTCTTGCCCCTGGATGCTCTGATGTCTGGTGACTGTCGGGGAAACCCCTCCAGAGAGGCAGGCAACTTGCAGAGCAGGCACTTCACCAAGGAAGGGCACCAAGAGGCCAGGCATGTGGAGGGGTGTAGCCCGTTTTAACCATCACAGAAATCCTGTCCAGCCACAGTGCGGTCCCACTGTGCACCAGCAGGACAACCATGGTCTTAGGAGACAGCAGAAGCAGCTGCTAGCACAACGTGGCCCACGTAGAGACCTCACACACTGCGTCACACGCATGTCTGTACGGTCTCAGTGTCCGTGAGTCCGCTCATGTATGTGAGAGCAGGTGTGGGGTCAGCCACCCAGCAAGCACTGCTGAGCAATCTTCTTGTTCTTTTGTAAAGACTGTGTAGCAGGCTGATGGTCTTGCAGATGCAGTCCCCACCACCACCACCAAGAGTGGATAAAGACTGTCATCATCCTCACCAAATGAGGTCGTGACACCAGGATGGCAAACAGCCTGCGGGCGAGGCTCTGGGTAGGACTGTTGTGCCTCTGACTGCATTGGTAACAGGCAGGCACCGTTCTGCCCCCAAACAAGTCCCTGCACGTCGGCCCTGAGGCCTGGCAACTCAGGGAGCAGGACACCGACTCCAGGGACCAGGCCCATCATTTTTACAGAAGGTCCTGTTAGAATGACCTATAGTTACCCCATGACTGACATGTTGAATCAGTATCCTAGGAAATGAAATCTCCTACAAAGACTGCAAAGAACAAGATCTCTCTCTAGGAGAGAATCAGATCTTCTGGCATTCGAGGGGCACCTTCAAATAAAAAGTTCCCCTGCATATTTTAAAGGCTCTTTCTGGCTCTATGTGGAACCTGACTCCTGCAGGTCCTGTGTGGGCTCCTCAGCCGTCCCAGGATGGCCACGCGCACTGTGACTATGCACTGGAGATCCACAGTCGCTTTTGGTTAACTGAATGTTTAAACACACACAAAAATCATAAGTAAGTGTTTACATGGTGTGTTCAATGTCTGTCTTATATTTATGTAAAACATACTTCTCCATGCTTCGGATAAAGGTTTCTTGAACAATGTCCACTTTCTCTTATACCTCCGTTTTAATGCTCATGAGCCACTTCTATAATTGATCATGGCACTAATAGTTTCCTTATTTCACAATCATGTGGGATTGGAAAAGCATGATTTACCCAACATTTTGAGAATTTACACAGCAATTTTTGTTTTGTGCTTTGATCAAAGAACACATTGGACTTCAAAGATTCTGAGCTGTATCAGACAGTGGAAGCCTGACTTCTGGTGAATATTCATGGCAACACTGTGGTCTCTGGGTGTAGATCGACTCCAGAGTGGAGGATCAAGACCTGGAACACTGGCCAATGCTCCAGAGCAGTTTGCTGCAGTAGTTGTAAGTGGACAAGTCCTTCCTCCGTGAACACGTCAATGGCCCCTTTCCCTAGAAACTTCCCTAAGCGGCAGCAGGGAAAGACTCCTCCAGCTCCACAGAGGACAGCGGCCTCCTCTCCTGGCCACAGAGGTGCCCACGTCTGGATGCCAGCCCCAGCCGAGGCTCATCCTCGGCTGCTCTGCGGCTGGCTGTGCAGCTCCTGCGGCTGCTGGATCTCCCTCACAGGTGCTGGAACCTCCCTGCCTGCCCCGCCCGCCCTTAACAGCTCTAATGGCCCGTAAGTGTGGCTTGAGAAGGTCAGCGGGACCTTGAGGGCTGGTGCTCAGCAAGATAACAAAGGCCTCAGAGACGGTGAGTGAAAAATCGAATGAAATGGGGAAATCTCAGTGTCTGATAGGCAGAGGTTCCAGCTCAGTGTTCTGTGTGAATTAATTCTTTTATCGGAAGGGCTTTATGAGTGTCTTCGTCCCGTGCATACCAATTCCAGGGCCGGCTCTCCAGAGTGGAAGGCAGAAGGGCTCCGCCAGCCCACAGCCATCTATTTATTGAAAAGTTTATCTGTGTATTAAATTCTCACTGAAGAGGGTTTCATTAGGCCCCCAAGACCAGTATAAACAGGGAGCTGCAGAGTCCTTTGGAAATGATGGGGGCCGGCTTCTCAGCCTGTTTCGGATCCTGTTGTGGGTGCACCGCTGCCAACAGCACCAGGAGAGAAGCACACATTCAAGCGGGAATTTTTTTTTTATTTCCTGCATTTGAGCAGGCCACAATTTATATCACTCAGGTCTCCTTAAATTAGTCCAAGAGGATTTCATTTTACAGGCCTGCTTGACTGGGATCCTTTTGGCACAACGGGTTCAGCTTTGTATACAACGGAGATTCATATTTTATGTGTGTGTAAAACCCCAGCCATGAATCTAGCAGCTCAAAGCTTCACCTTCATTCTTTACAGCTCAGTTCAGAGCTGCACATTTCCACAGGCCGAGTCTCAGGGCAGCTCCTGGCTGCGCAGAAAGGACAGAGGCTAAAAATAACTCAAGACCCCTGGAGCACACTCAGGGAAAACAGGACTCCTCCGCTCTTCCCACGGCATTCTCAAGTCCACAGAGGCCCACCCGAAGCCTCCGGTCACCTGTCAGTGGAAACAGCTCTTTGGGCCAGGTGTGGCCTTCTGCTCTCAGGAGGGGCGGACACTTCTGAACCCCCCTCAGGGCCATCTGGCACCTACAAAGCCCCACCCTGCAGTGGGGCCTTCTCCCCCAGGAGGCCCAGGGCTAAGTTAAGGCTTTCCGGGGTCTCTCCTGGCCCTGAGTCACCGTCTACAAACCTGAGCATTCCAAAGTCGGGCCGGGAAGCAGAGTGCCCGACAGCAGGGAGGTCTGCCTAGGACTGACGTGGTGGCTCCTAGGTTTCCAGACCCCGTCTGTCCCTGCTCAACACGTGGTGAGGACGCCCCGCTGCAAACCTCCTGAGCAGCACCCAGAGGCACGCCTTGCGCGTGACAGAAGAGAGGATGGCCCGGAGCTGAGAGTGTTCCGTCCCTGTGGCCCTCTCCAGCCACCGCTACCTGAGCTGGAGCTGCCTGCCTGGGTGCTATTCCCTGTGATGAGAGTCCATCCCACCCCACGGCTCTTTAGAATCAGTATTTTCAATAAATGAAAGTTGTGATCCCAATACTAGCTCATTCCTAAAATAACAGGAATCTCATCTCACGACCACAAGGAAGGAATTTCCTAGTGAGTTCTTCCCCTGGTAGAGAGCATTATTACTTAATTCTTGCCAACATGTCGACTTGTTGAATTAGGACAGGCAGGACCCCTATGTCCTGCAGTGATCCAGGGAACTCCTTAGGTATCGAGCACCTGCACGGTGCCCGAGAAATCTGGAGAAAAGGCCCCACACCCTTGACCCCAGGAGGCTTGCAGTCTGCAGGCCTAGACTGTATGTACAGAACGAGTGGAGAATCGGGCACGGTGACCCGCTGGTAATGTCATTAGGGACAGACTACAGGAGGAAGGTCAACATCATTTAAATCACTTAGGAAGGCGTTATAAGGGGTGTGAACTGGGCCTCAGCAAGGCAAGACTGGTGTGAGTGAAGGAAAGAGGGGGAAAGTCTCTTCCTGGTGGGCATGGGGTCCAGACAGGGGTGTGTTTTAGGAAATGCCGCCCCAGCGGCCCCAGGCTTGTGCTCTCTGTCACATGGCCGGTGTCCTACCAGTTGGCCACAACCAGAAGGTGCACAGATCTGGTACACGTGTCCCTGCCGGACAGCCCCACCCCGGAACCGCCCTGTCAGAGCAAGGCCCCTGAGGCGGGACTCCTGGCCAGGCCCGAGCTGGGCTCTCTCCTGCTCCCGTTGCTCCCTCCTTCCCTGCATCTCCCTCCCTCCCTCAGTCTGTCCCCTCCATTCTGTTGAAACCCAGAGCTCTCATTTAAACGTGTGGGAATAAAACAAAGACCCGGCACAGGGGTAGCTTAGGGCAACGGAGCCCCTCGGGAACCTGACACGGTAATACCCCTCCCGTTGTTGGGAGCACTCCTTGGCTGAGGAGGGGAGGAAGCAGGACGTCCTGGGCATGCTGCAGGTGGGTCTGGGAGCGTCCTCCACTCCGTCTTCACTCACCCACCGGGGACCTCACTGCCAGGCTGAGAGCCGTCCAATCGTGGCCCCGCAGAGAAAGGCCATCGGTGGACGCGGAGCGAGGTCACCTGCCCCAGAGCGCTGGAGCTGGGCTTCCTGTGTGGAGAGCAAACTTTGACTCCCCAGGGGGCGTCCTTCCCTTCTCTGTTAGGCCAGCACCACAGCCCTGAGAAGACCCGGACGGCCACTGGGAGGCCACCCACAGGTGGCAGTCTGTAGGGTGGTGTCACCAGAGTACCTGGAGTGTTGAATTAGCCACTGCACCTAGAGGGGGCCACACCCCAGGATGGGCAGCTCCCCTGAAGGGGGCAGGGATGTCACACACCCGGGAATCAGCCACACGAGGTCGGGGTGTCCCCAGGTGTGTCCCCAGTGCAGGCATCAGTCCTCCAACCACCACTTTGCCAAGAAGCAGAAGGAGAAGGTGGGACACCCGGGTGGGTCAGATAGGTGACAGTGCGACGGCGGTGGTGACCACGGGGACCAGGAACTGGCCCTCGAGGAGGACGGTTGCCGTGAGAACACACAGCTCCACCTGCCGCCAGGGAAACACCCGTAGCCCAGAGCCGCTGGCTGGGCGCCCAGGGCGGGGGAGGGACACGGCACCCGGATCCCCGTCTTCTCAAGACTCGTGCCTGAGGACGGGAGCCCAAGACGACCTCTTCAGGCCGGACACTCATCCTTCCTGCATGTGGCCAGGATGGGGATTCCACGCGGGGAACGTCCCGGAAACAGCACTGAACCACCCGCAGCCTCGGGAGATCTTTAAACATGGGGGAGGGGGAGCCGCCGCGGTGTGCCCCTGACCTGGGCAGAGTGGGAGGCTGGCTCTTCTCCAAGGTGCCCGTGTGTGAGAGAAGGACAGGTCCCCGGGCGGGAGAGGAGGCCTGCAGCGGGTCTCCGCCTCCAGGTGCGTGGACGTCTCTCCCACTGAGCGGACGGTTCCCCGTGGATCGGCTGCTTCTGTTCAGAGCCCCCAGGCCACCTTCCTGCTTCAGGCTTCAAGAATCCCCTCCACTGAAGCGGGGCTGTCTGGTCCGCTCGCGCCAAGGGAGCCTCTTGACAGAGCGCTGTTCCTAAGAAGAAAGGGAGCCGGCTCAGGGACGCGCTCTTTATTCTGGTTACAGGTACATAAATAAAACATGCTTCCTCGGGATCAGATCCCACCTACCAGCCCTCCCCTCTCCGCATCTGAGGTGTTTTCAAAGCCGCCTTTAATCTCTGCTCTCTGTGAGCCAGTCACTCAGCTCCCGAGGCCCCGAGGCCCCGCTCTCAGCCTCCCGGCCTTTCCGCCCGCCTTCCTCTCCCCCGAGGGGCTGTGCCCACCACGTGGGTGCTGCTGGGCTTTCCTCCCTCCTCCTCGCCCACCCTGGGAAGCATGTCCGTTTCCGTGTCTTGGGCAGCTCTCCCTCCGCCCACTCTCCCTTCTCACTGGGCAGTGGAGAGCAGAGTCCAGCGGCCTTGAGAGTCCGTGGGATTGCAGTAGGAAGAGTGAAGCTGCTGCATCCTACACGTCTGTTCCAGGTCCGCAGAGAAGTACTCACTGCCCACAGAGCCACTGCCCTTTGCCCGGTCAGTAAAGAAAAGGGGATGAAATGAGAAGGTGTTTTTAGACGATAAAAGAAATAACTATTTGAATTCCTGTTATCCTGTGAAACTGAATCTCCCCAAGCACTTTCAAAACCTCATATTGAAGCCTGGTTATCAACCACAATTTCAGCTTTGGGACAACCATTTTAATGGAGCCATGGCCACATTTAACAGTATCAACCTAGGCTCAAGTGAAGTAGCAACAACACCCAGTCATTAAAAAGTGAATCACTAAGTGAGAAATTGAAGAAATGGCTGGCCTTTTGGTTGAAGAATAAGCCAGTGTGGCGAGGGACCAGACTACAACCCAGGCTGCGCGATGGCCTCCACCCAGGCAAGGGAAGATGTCTCCCCCAAGCCAAGCTCAGGGCTCTGAGCACGCCCACTGCCCCGCAGGGTGTGCAGTGAGCTAATGCCACCCCCACTGCTGTGCTGAAGGCTTAGGGACACCTGTGCTCTGGAGTAGTGGACTCGGTCACACTTCACACAGGTTCAGGAGCCACCTGGGTGGAAGAGCAGGTGGCCCTATTCCAACACAGGACATCTTTCTACACATCTCATCTGCAAACTGGAGGTCATTGTGCGTGCCATGTCCCCGACTCCCCTTTCTCTCTCTGAGCACCTGAAATTAGACCTTTCACACCACGCGTCAACCCACGCTTGCTGACTAGGTCGGTCAGCACTGGTTTTCTGGGCAGTAGAGAGTTCTTTCAAAGGGCTGATACACTGAGAGAAAAGGAGAAGCCAAGATAGCAATGGACGTGGTTAATTACTTTGCATAATAGCTTTTCTGTCTCTTTTAGTCAAAACTTAACCCAAGATCCTACTTAGGTTAGGACCTGGTGAATCAGGCTTGCTTAGTACACCACTGGGAGAGCTTATTGATCTAGCGTCTGGAGACAGCATGTGGCATGGGACAAACCCAACCTGACACCTACTGTGGACATGGTTCACCAGAACACTGTCCAGTCCAGGGCTGCCCATCCTGTGGGCTCTGTCACGTTCCAATGGCAGAGCTGAGTGGTTGTCATAGACTCGACAACAGACCAAAAGCCAGATATGGCAGAAAAAATGTACTCGTTGCAAGTTGCTGGGGGGGAAGGAGCCTGCAGACCTCAGCTTGACCACAGCCCAGCACAGAGGCCACACAGGGGACCCGAGAGGGGGCTGGCGGAGAGCAGCCTCACACAGCCGCAGACTGGGAGAAACCCAGAGAGCATGGCTCCTGGGACAGAAAACAGGAAAGAACCTGCCTACCCTGGCCAGGTGTGTGTGTGTGTGCGTGTGCGTGTGCGCGTGTGCGTGTGCGTGTGCGCGTGTGCGTGTGCGTGTGTGTGTGTGTGTGCGTGTGTGTGTGCGTGTGCACGCGCACGGGGGGGGGGGTGACACAGGGAGACCGGGGAGACAAAGCACACATCACTCCAGAAGAGAAAGGCAGACCCCGAGCAGCCGGGCAGGAGCCACAGAGCCCCTTACTGCAGCTGAAGAGCACATTGACCTCAAATGGCTGGTGGGAAGCTGGGGCAGGCACCTGGTGGAGCCTGGGCCCACGGCCCTAGAAGAGACAAAGCAAGTCTTAGCAAATACAGAAACGTCCACAGAATCCCTTGTGACTTATTAGAGCATAATGCAATGAAATTAGAAATTAACGGCAAAGAAAAAAACTAGAGAAACTCTATAAACACATGGGAAATAAAGAACAATTGATGGGTTATAGAAGAAATCAGGGAGAAATTTAAAAATTCTCAGAATGAAACAGATACAACAAACCAGAATCTCTGGGACATGACAATAGTAGTTCTCAGAGTGTTGTCTGTCGTATGAACGCCACATAAGAAAATCAGAAGGTCCCAAATGAGCAGCCCAGTGGTGTACCTCCAAACAAGAAACAAACTCCACAACCAAGTCTTAGAAAAACAATAATTCCAAATTGAGTAAAAGAAAAGAAATATTTAAGATCAGAGTCAAAATTAATGAAATAAAGAATACATAGGATCAATGTACCCAAGAGTTTGTTCTTTGGAAAGAAACAACTGGTTAGTCTGCTAAACTCACCAAAGAGAGAGAAGAAAACCATAAGATTACATAAGAAAAGAGAGAACAGAAACCACTGAATTCCTCAGGGCCATTGGGGCTATTCTGAAAGTTTATACTCCAATAAGTTAGAAAATTTAGAAGAAATGGAAACATTTTTAGTCACACATGACCTACCAAAATTGAACCAAAAGAACATAGAAAACCTAAACAAACCAATAAAAAGCAATGAAATTGTAGTAGTAATAAACAGACTTCCAACAAAGAAGATCCAGGACCAGAGAGATTCTTGGCTGATTTCTACCATAACTTTAAGGAAGAACTAGTGAGGTGCTTCTCCATTATCCCATGAAGCAGAAAAGGATGAAGCACTTCTGAATTCACTCCATGAAGCCAGGATCGCACTCAGAACAAATCCAGATAGGAGCACATCAAGGAAGAAGAGTACAGTCAATCTCCTGAGGTACTCAGGTGCAGAAATCCTTAATAAAACATCAGGAGAACTCATCCACAACACATTCAGAAGGTCAACTTGGCCTCATTGTAGGGGGCCAGGATGACTTGGCATGCGCAGATCAGTAAGTGTGACTCACAGCTGAAAAGAACCAGGGGAAGAGTCACACCTCTTCTCAGAAAGGTGCAGAAAACATCTTTGAAAAATTCAGCTACCACTCACACTAAAGACACTGAGAAACTGGGGACAGAAAGAACCTGCCTCAAGGTCGTGAAGGCTACACATGACAAACCCAGATCCACATCGTCCTGGACGGGGAGAAGCTGAAAGCATCTCCCCTAACATCAGGAGGGATACCAGGAGGTCCCCTCTCACCACCCGTATCCAATATGGCAGAGCCATCAGGCAACAGAAGGAGAGACAAGGAAACAGAGAAGAAGTCAAGTCACCGCTGTTTTCAGATGGCAAGACCCTATACTTAGGAGATCCCCGAAGCTCCCCCGGAAGACTGCTAGAGCTGGTGAGCAAATTCAGCAAGTAGCAGGATAAAAATCCACACACAAAAATCAATAGCTTTCTTCTATACCAATAAAGAAGCTGCTGAGAAAGGAATCAGGAAACCACTCCATTTACCAGAGCCTCAAATAAATAAGACCTAGGAGCAAATCTAACAGGAGGTGAAAGTCCCACCCAGAATCCACAGGACCCCAAAAGGAGAAAGAGAGGACAGGACAAGGTCGGAAAGCCCCGTGTTCAAGAATGGGCTGAACAGAACTATTAAAACATTAAAACGGCAACATTACCCAAAGCCATCTTCAGATTTAATGCAATACCCATCAGAATGCTAATTACATTCTTCACAAAACTAGAAAAATTCCTAAAATTAGTTTGGAAAACTAAAAGGCGAGGAATGGACAAAGCAATTCTGAGCAAGAGGAGTCCTGCTGGAGTGCTCTCAACGCCTGACTTCAAAACATACTAGAGAGCTAAGGTGACAGAAGTGCCCGGCACTGGCCCAGAAACAGACTCACGGACCAAGGGAACAGGACAGAAGACACAGAGACAGACCCACACAGACACAGCCTTCAGCCTGGACAGGGTGCCAGAGACGTGCCCTGGAGAACTCAGCCTTTTAACAATGGTGCAGGGAAATTGGCCATCCATCTGTAGAGGGATGAAATTGGGTCCCTCTCTCTCACCCTCACAAAAGTCAACTCAAAATGGGCGGAAGACCTGGAAACTTTGCAACTGCTACCAGAAAGCTCAGGTCAACACTGCAGCATATGAATGCAGACAACGACTTCCTCGTTAGACTCCTGAAGCTCAGGAAATGATGCCAAGCAGTCGGGTGGCACCCAGAGTGGAGGTGCGTGCCCCCTGCAGCGAGCCTGGCTGGCCGAGAGCAGCGGATGGGTGGAGGGTGTTCTCCTGGGTCTGCTCCCTGGGGTGAGGGGCTGGCACTCTGTGCTGCCAGCTCTCTGCTGGGGGCTGAGCGTGGGGTCCACAGAGGCACCTGCCCCCCTGTGAGGAGGCCTGCAGCGGAGCCCGCACCTGACAGAGTGAACTGCAATGGAGGGTCTTTTAAGTTGGAATATCCCCAAAACATGTCAAGAGGCTTAATAAGAATATAGTATCTGTAATTTCAGGAGCTGAAACAAAACAGAGATCTCAGGGGTCCAGACAGGAGTCCAGCAATTCAGCCTGGTGGCTCCCCACACACTGAGAAGCTGCAGAATTGTCAAACGAGGTCTCTGTACACTTGACCTGCTCTTACCTTAAAACAGATGATTAAAATATGCCGAGGTATAATACTGTTACATCGTGTTAAGACCCAATTAATTCAAACAATAAAAATAATAATGCCTTAGATTTACATGACACTCTGTTTTTCAAAGCTCAGACTGATTGCCTGGTAATTATTCCACCTGTGCGTGTTCTCGCAGAGTCATCTGTGGAAGGAAAGGTGGGTTCAGGCTTCCCCAAACCTACTCCCTGTATTCTACAGAAGAGGGAACCTGATTATCACGGCAAACATGGCTCCGTTGTGATTCAAGAGGGAAGGGCCAGAAGCCTCATCACGTGGATCTGTCGACAGCCAAAGACAAGCCATCGCCCCAGGTTGAAGTCCTGGGCAGCTTTGTGGGTGGCCAAGAGCTCTGCAGGAACCTTAGTCTGAGTCAGGGCACTGGTCTCCAGCCTGGATCCCTTGCTGTTTTCAAGTCCCCCATTATCTACTTGGACTTCTGTGAGACGGGGAGAGGGCGTCGATCTCACCGAACAAGAGTCTGGGACCACCACTGGCTCCTGTGGCACCCGAGCTTTCCTCCAGGCTTCTCATTGTCATCTGGGGCCACCGGCTAGTGTTGCTACGGGGAAGAACTCGGGGAGTCTTCTCTGCCTCTGGTTAGTACAGTGGATGGTAGGTGGAGAGCCCCTGGTAATCAGTAAGGACCAAATGCAGCACATCATCTTGTTTCCTCAAAGTCAAAGTTCTGTGGCCACGCAAGTCTGCCCTTGTCGTCCACGGGAGGGGAGACCCCATGCCCTCTTCTTCTCCAGACCCAGGTGACCCTGCTAGACGGAGGTGCAGCAGGCCCTTCTGCAGCACAGCCACTCTGGCCCCACCCACTGCACTGTCTTGACGGCTCTGGCTGGCCCCACCTCTGCCCCCTAGATTCCTGCACAGCTGCTTGAACTCACCATTTAAGAATGGCCGCTTCTCACACGGCAGGTGCTGTCCGACCTGCAAAGGCACCACGCTCCTCACACAGCGTCTGCGCCATAATTGGAATGTCACTGAGGACTATCTGAAGTCCTCCTTGTGCAATGTAGGGTGCTGCGGGGCCCTTTGACCAAGAGCCCCGGGACGTGGGCTCTCAGCTCCACCTGGGAGCATGCGAACTAGCACTGAGTTCTGGTTCTGAGAATGGTCACTCTTCCCAGATGAGAGTGGGGGAAAGGACAGCCATTCTCTCTGCAGGTGCAGGGTCTGGACGTCAGCTGTGAAGAAGGGCGGGATGAACGGTCAGCTGCGTGGGACCAGTGAGGCTCCGTGAGCTGTTGGCAAGGAGGATAATGGTAGACTCTCCCCAGGAGTTAAAGCCTTTGCTTTACGTCAGACTTGCCATTTGTCAGGTCACACAACCTAGGCCCAAACCTGCGAACAGGTGATGACCTGGAGGTTGAAGCTGAGTTTCCTCAGGGTAGCGAGGACTTCCCCCAAGGCAGGCAAGTCTGAGAAAGCAGCTGAGATGGCGCGGCTGGTATTTCTATAACCACCACGGGAGGAGAGCAGCACATCACAGCCCCGCACCAACCTCTGCAGGACGTGTCGAAGGGCTGGGTCTCCACCAGGGAGTGGGGGAGACCCCAGGGGTTCTGAGGCTCAGCACCCCCTGGGGAATCAGCCCTGTCCTGAGGTGCACTGGGAAATGAAAGGCCCCTGTAAACGGAGAGGGTCCCGTCAGAGCCCCGTAGCAGATATACCAACCCCCTTTAGGATTTCAGCTATTTGCAGCTGGAAAATAACCTGAGAAGTTTCCCTAAGAATATTCAGGAAGAGGCATGGACTCTGACCCTGGGGAATACGGAGCAGCCAGAAGGAGGCGATCTGAGAGCCATGTTCACCTGACAGCAGATAATTAAAGTAGTCCCACTGAATTAGCCGCATTGAGTGAACAAGGAGCTATTTGACAAGAGCCTTAGCCCAGTGAATCAGTTTTTGCCTAGATCAAATCAGATTCTTCCTTCCTCACTGATGATTTCTGGTCATTTAGGATAACTAACACAAGCCCACGTGATTTCTGACATTCAGGTTTCAACTGTGTTCACGATGGCGCTGACGCTGTGATGACGCCCGGTCCTGGGACAGCACATGACAGGCAGGTGGGCCTGTCTCTCCCCGCTGCTGTCTGTACTTTTCCAGAGCCCTGTGTCAATGGCAAACCCAGACTCAGAGCCCTGGACACGAGGCTGGGATGGGGGGAGCTTTTCCTGCAGCCTTCAGCAGAGCCAGTTGACCAAGCCCCCAGTTCACAGAGCGAGGGACGCCCCTGGACTCCCGCGTCCATGTCGTGTGCTCCCTGGTTGTCGTCAAGGGGATTCAGCCTGAGATCGGTGCTGGAACCTCCCGGGAGGATCCCGGCTTCTCAAAGCCACGGCGGGAGCTCGGGGCTGCAAGCTCGGGCTTCCCAGGCTGTTTCCCTGGGGCCCTCCCGCCTGGGGGGGCAGGCACAGAGACCCAGCGGTGCAGTGGGCGACTCTGGGGTGGCCTTTAGGAGACAAACCAGGGGTAGAGCCAAAGAGCCCCCTAAAGTCCTCTGCATTTTCTTGTGACTTATTTAGATTAGATCATCACAGCCAAAGTTGATTAAATCAGGGTTCAAGGTCAAACTCAGGGGCAGAATCCAGGCTGCCCAGGTCTTCCCATGACCTGGTGCCCAGGTTTCTACTTTCCTGCTCCACCAGACCTCAGCCTGGTGTCTTTTTGTTTACTTCTGTGGTGAGCCAGGACACAGCCATGCACCTACTCCCTTGTCCCTCTCAGTCCCTCCTTCCCGCCACTGGCTCCCCCTTCCTTCACCCCGGCTATTTGTGCAGCTAGAAAATGTCTGAGGCCTCGAGGAAACCCGTATTCCTCGGCTCTCCTGAGGGCCAGGCACCCCACAGTCAGTACTTTCCGCACTCTCTCCATTGAGACCAGAAAGGAAGCGCAGGGGACAGTTACCTCCGAACCTAAGAGCCACAGAGTTGACGTCTAAAAGAGTTTGGTCCAGGTTCCATGTGCTTTCCCGTCCTGGCAGGGCTTTGTGACACGCCGGCAGCAGGCAGCCAGCTGGACCCCCTGGGCCCTCGGTGGAGACCGAGGCTGACCCACCGCAGCTTCCTGTCGTCCACTCCCGGCTAGCTTGCCCTCACAGAGGGCCACAGGCTCCACTTCCCCCAGCTCTGAGAAGCAGCAGCCCGGCCTGCCCAGGAGGAGGGTCACACCTGGCCTGGGCCTCCCTCCCTGCCCCCCGGGGACAGTGCCACCTCTTCATGCCCACCCCCAGAGCCACCTGCGGACAGAGGTGGTGAGAGCAGCAGCCCATGCCACAGGGAAAAGCAGGGGCAGACGCCGCCCAACCACCCCAGGACTCAGAGATGATGGTGGCTCTTTTGAAACAGTGTCATAGGCATTAAAAAAAAAAAAAGGAATGATTTTTATTTACTGTGCATTTACCCATGGGAGTCGTGGGTTGCCATCGCCAAGGTTGGCGTCTTGAGGACTTTAACACCTTTTTCTGGTACCTCTACCAGTAAGGGTACAACCGTAGACTCTACTTAGGTGCTAGCGACTCTCCCCGTTTACCCAGAGGAGAGAAGTAAACCAAGAATCTCAACTGGAAATGGGCAAGCTTTGGGCCGGGCTGCATGGGGGGTTCGAGAGATGTGGGACTTGGAGCCGGGACACGTAGGTCCAGGTTCCCTGAGGCCTGCGTAGCACGTGGACTCCTGCTCTGGGACTCGGTCCTGTGTCTCTTTAGTGTACAGAGTTTTATTCTTATTTTCACTACTACCTCACAAGATTCTGATGAAAATCTTATAATAAATATCCAGGAAAGCATTTGACAAATGGTATGATAACATGAGTATTTGCACATTATTATAGTTTGGAGTCCATCATTTTAAAAACATACTAATCAAACATCTGGATGGTCCTTTAAGAAAATGTGCTAGATAGTCAGAACCTCCAATGTTCCCAAGGGCCACCTTGTCAAGGTCCCTTAGGGAAGAGACCCTCTGGTTTGCATGACAGGGATTCCCAACGGTGCCAAGTTGGAGAGGTCAAGGTGAACATCAACCTGAGCACCTCCTGACTTTGTCAGCACCTCATCATGAACCTTTGAAGCCCGAGTTCCAGATGGGAGACACAGGACGGTCAGGTGGGGACAGCTCCAGGCTCCTAGTGGGGGCCTCTTAGATGGTCCCGTGTGGCATCTCCAGAGTCAGGTGATTCACTGCAGGTGACTTCAGTGTCACACATCTGGCAAGGGGTCTGGGTTCCATGCACACCTCCTCCCAGGTAAGCCAGGGCTTCCCGGTCCCTTCCCCATGTCCACACCACTGTCCAGCAGGGACAGCACCTTCCTTCCAGAACCTGGATCACAAGTGTACTTCCAGGGTTTCCAGGGTTTTGTGGTCTATAGCTCTTCCTCCCACAGCATGGAGAAGACTGGATCTTTGGGTCCCTTTGCACTGCCACAGTCCTGGGCTTTCCCGGGCACTGTCGTCCCCGTTGGCCACTGTGGCCTTCACAGCCCACATACCTGCGACCTGTAAGAACATGCATCCCAGGGGCCACCCATGGGGTGGACCAGGCATCAGGTGCTGCCCCAACCTCACTGTCTGGCCAGGGAGGCAGAGACAGACCCCCAGATTGAGTCTTGCCAAGGGTCACTCCCCTGGGACTCGGGCTGCGCAGGGGCGTCTGGCTCAGCTTCCTGCACAGGCCTGGGGAGGAAACAAGACGAGGCCAACTCCTGAGCAGCACCGGCCACGCCGGCTGTCTTCACAGTATTTGTAACTTCTTTCCTTCAACTTCAGTGTGTACCGCACTGCATGTTGGCTCATCGGTCAATATTATCTAACTTTCTGTGTTTTTCTGACTTTCGGCATTTACTAATGTGGACTCTCCTTGACTCGGGAAGATCGCTGCTTTTCTTTACACATCAGTGCAGAAATGACTTCATGTGCCTTTAAAGCCCCGAGTTCCCGGATGCGAGGCCCAGGATGGTCAGGTGGGGACAGCTCCATGCCTCCAGGCTGATTTAAAGAGGCCAACCCAGAGGCACTGATCAACGTTGGGGTTCACTTCTCTTGAATATCGTAACCCCAGTTCTCTACTCCTTCTTGCCACAGCACTGCCTGAGAGCCCTGGGACCAAAACTACAGAGAGCAAGGTCACACACCAGCCATCCCAGTGACTCAGGGGCTAGGCAGGAGGAGCCCAAGCTCAAGGTGAGATGGTGCAGGGGCACACACCAGCCACCCCAGTGACTCAAGGGCTAGGCAGGAGGAGCCCAAGCTCAAGGTGAGATGGTGCAGGGGCACACACCAGCCACCCCAGTGACTCAAGGGCTAGGCAGGAGGAGCCCAAGCTCAAGGTGAGATGGTGCAGGGGCACACACCAGCCACCCCAGTGACTCAAGGGCTAGGCAGGAGGAGCCCAAGTTCAAGGTGAGCTGGTGCAGAGTCACACACCAGCCACCCCAGTGACTCAGGGGCTAGGCAGGAGGAGCCCAAGTTCAAGGTGAGATGGTGCAGAGTCACACACCAGCCATCCCAGTGACTCAAGGGCTAGGCAGCAGGAGCCCAAGTTCAAGGTGAGATGGTGCAAGGTCACACACCAGCCACCCCAGTGACTCAAGGGCTAGGCAGGAGGAGTCCAAGCTCAAGGTGAGATGGTGCAGGGGCACACACCAGCCACCCCAGTGACTCAAGGGCTAGGCAGGAGGAGCCCAAGTTCAAGGTGAGATGGTGCAGGGACACACACCAGCCACCCCAGTGACTCAAAGGCTAGGCAGGAGGAGCCCAAGTTCAAGGTGAGCTGGAGCAGAGTCACACACCAGCCACCCCAGTGACTCAAGGGCTAGGCAGGAGGGGCCCAAGCTCAAGGTGAGATGGTGCAGGGGCACACACCAGCCACCCCAGTGACTCAAGGGCTAGGCAGGAGGAGCCGAAGTTCAAGGTGAGATGTTGCAGGGACACACACCAGCCACCCCAGTGACTCAGGGACTAGGCAGGAGGAGCCCAAGTTCAAGGTGAGATGGTGCAAGGTCACACACCAGCCATCCCAGTGACTCAGGGGCTAGGCAGGAGGAGCCCAAGTTCAAGGTGAGATGCTGCAGGGGCACACACCAGCCACCCCAGTGACTCAAGGGCTAGGCAGGAGGAGCCCAAGTTCAAGGTGAGATGGTGCAGGTACACACACCAGCCACCCCAGTGACTCAGGGACTAGGCAGGAGGAGCCCAAGTTCAAGGTGAGATGGTGCAGGGGCACACACCAGCCATCCCAGTGACTCAGGGGCTAGGCAGGAGGAGCCCAAGTTCAAGGTGAGATGGTGCAGGGGCACACACCAGCCACCCCAGTGACTCAGGGACTAGGCAGGAGGAGCCCAAGTTCAAGGTGAGATGGTGCAGGGACACACACCAGCCACCCCAGTGACTCAAAGGCTAGGCAGGAGGAGCCCAAGTTCAAGGTGAGCTGGAGCAGAGTCACACACCAGCCACCCCAGTGACTCAAGGGCTAGGCAGGAGGGGCCCAAGCTCAAGGTGAGATGGTGCAGGGGCACACACCAGCCACCCCAGTGACTCAAGGGCTAGGCAGGAGGAGCCGAAGTTCAAGGTGAGATGTTGCAGGGACACACACCAGCCACCCCAGTGACTCAGGGACTAGGCAGGAGGAGCCCAAGTTCAAGGTGAGATGGTGCAAGGTCACACACCAGCCATCCCAGTGACTCAGGGGCTAGGCAGGAGGAGCCCAAGTTCAAGGTGAGATGCTGCAGGGGCACACACCAGCCACCCCAGTGACTCAAGGGCTAGGCAGGAGGAGCCCAAGTTCAAGGTGAGATGGTGCAGGTACACACACCAGCCACCCCAGTGACTCAGGGACTAGGCAGGAGGAGCCCAAGTTCAAGGTGAGATGGTGCAGGGGCACACACCAGCCATCCCAGTGACTCAGGGGCTAGGCAGGAGGAGCCCAAGTTCAAGGTGAGATGGTGCAGGGGCACACACCAGCCACCCCAGTGACTCAGGGACTAGGCAGGAGGAGCCCAAGTTCAAGGTGAGCTGGAGCAGAGTCACACACCAGCCACCCCAGTGACTCAAGGACTAGACAGGAGGGGCCCAAGTTCAAGGTGAGATGGTGCAAGGTCACACACCAGCCACCCAGTGACTCAAGGGCTAGGCAGGAGGAGCCCAAGCTCAAGGTGAGATGGTGCAGGGGCACACACCAGCCACCCCAGTGACTCAAGGGCTAGGCAGGAGGAGCCCAAGTTCAAGGTGAGATGGTGGAGGGACACACACCAGCCACCCCAGTGACTCAAGGGCTAGGCAGGAGGAGCCCAAGTTCAAGGTGAGCTGGAGCAGAGTCACACACCAGCCACCCCAGTGACTCAGGGGCTAGGCAGGAGGAGCCCAAGCTCAAGGTGAGATGGTGCAGGGGCACACACCAGCCACCCCAGTGACTCAGGGGCTAGGCAGGAGGAGCCCAAGTTCAAGGTGAGATGGTGCAAGGTCACACACCAGCCACCCCAGTGACTCAGGGGCTAGGCAGGAGGAGCCCAAGCTCAAGGTGAGATGGTGCAGGGGCACACACCAGCCACCCCAGTGATTCAAGGGCTAGGCAGGAGGAGCCCAAGTTCAAGGTGAGCTGGAGCAGAGTCACACACCAGCCACCCCAGTGACTCAGGGGCTAGGCAGGAGGAGCCCAAGTTCAAGGTGAGCTGGAGCATAGTCACACACCAGCCACCCCAGTGACTCAGGGGCTAGGCAGGAGGGGCCCAAGTTCAAGGTGAGCTGGAGCAGAGTCACACACCAGCCACCCCAGTGACTCAAGGGCTAGGCAGGAGGGGCCCAAGTTCAAGGTGAGATGGTGCAGGGGCACACACCAGCCATCCCAGTGACTCAAGGGCTAGGCAGGAGGAGCCCAAGTTCAAGGTGAGATGGTGCAGGGGCACACACCAGCCATCCCAGTGACTCAAGGGCTAGGCAGGAGGAGCCCAAGTTCAAGGTGAGATGGTGCAAGGTCACACACCAGCCACCCCAGTGACTCAGGGGCTAGGCAGGAGGAGCCCAAGTTCAAGGTGAGATGGTGCAGGGGCACACACCAGCCATCCCAGTGACTAGGGTCGGGCGCTGAGGCAGGAGGGGCCCAAGTCCAAGGTGAGCTTCCACAACTTAGCGAGACCATGTCTGAAAATAAACAATAAAATGACTGGGGAAAGGGGTCAGTGGAGAGCCACCCTAGGCTCAACCCTAGCACCAAAAAAGAGAAAGAAAGAAAAAAAGAAAGACAGCAAGCAGAGAATGCTAGAAATCGACCTGAGCTGAGCCTGTGAGCCCAGCTGTGACCCCACTCTACAGGAAGCTGTGCGTGGCCCTGCAGGTCGCTCCCTCCTGGGGGCCTCTGTTTCCTACTGGGGCGTGAAGCTTTGGACCAGGTGAGGCCCAGGATCCCGCCCTCCGTCCATCCCCCCACCTTTGACTCAGTGGCCCCTGGGTACGGAAAGTGTCCACAGAAGAGCAAAAGCAGGCGTCTTGAGCATCTGAAATACATATGTGATCTTTCTTCTTCGCCTCAGGGCTCTAGTTTAGGGTTAAAATCGCCTATTTTAATAATTCAAGGTCCACCAGACCAACCAGGAAATAAAGAAACAAGAGGAAAGAACTCAGAGTGCTCATTTCCAATTTTTCATAAATAATAGCCAGTTACCAAGGGAGGCACAACGGCAGCCGCTCGCTGCTCCTGCCTGGCCCGGCCAGGTGAAGGCCGAGCAGTCAGCACGGACGGTCCCTGGGGAGGGGGAGGTGCTCGATTTCGTATTCTGCTCATCTCTATTTTAGAAGAAGACGGTTGACACTGTCTCATGGAAAGGAAAATGCACTCAGATTTCATCATCAAACAGTATTTATTATTAACCCCGAGGACATGCGGGGCTGTGCTGAGCATGCCAATGGCCACCTCCTGCCGGTGGCATTTCTGTGCCAGAACCTGGTCTCCTTGTGTTGACGCTAGAGGTGAGGAGGGCAGTGACAACAGATTAAAGGGATGAAAAATGGGCTTTGGAGGAAAGGTCACAAGAACTGCAAAGGTCACTCGGCAGAGGGGAGGTGAAGGGTGGCTGGTTCCTGTTCCCAGCCCAGGGAGGGTTCACCCAGGAGCGGGTAGCGGACGCTGCAGGCTGTCAACCAGGGGGAGGCCTTCAGAAGAGGTGCGGAGTCGCCAATGGCAGGAAGCCCCTAGGGAGCCTGGCAGTTCACCCTGAGGATGTTGAAGGACTCCCGATGAGATCCCCTGAGGAAGGGACACCACAGGCCACAGGGGCCAGAACGGCAGCCCCACAGGCTCCTGGTCTGGGATTCACACTTCTCCCAAGGTGCTGGCCTGGTCTCCAAGGATGGCTCCAGTGACCCACACGGCCCAAATGTGGGCAGATACACTGCTGTTCCGCCCATTCAGAAACGGGACTGTAAGATGGAGCTAAGACGGAGCTGTGATGGAGCAGGGTGCACGCTGGCCTGGGGCAGCAGGGACTTGGATCCGGTTCTGTCTACTCTCCTGTGGACCCTCTAACCACTCACCCTCTCTGGCCCTTACTCTCCTGCAAAACAAGGACACTGGTGCCAGGTCTCAGGCTGTCCAGAAGGTGGGCAGATCACGCCTTCCTTCATCCATTCACTGTCTGACTCATGAAAGAAAAGTAGAAAAGATAATTTGAGAATTAAAAGATGTAACTGTAAGATGTTGTGTTAGTCTCAAGTGTCCTCAAAGTGCTCCTATAAAAATGATTATCATCCATTTTTACAAACACAGCTACCAGGAAGTGAGACTGTAAAGATAAAGTCCAATACTCAGTAAGCAACCCGCGCACTGAGCCGTGATGATAGGGAACAATTCCCTGCCTTCACATAATTTAAACAGGAACTACATCTTAAAAAATAAATACCTAGATCATTTTTCCCTTATGCTCCTCTTGTCGTCTTTCAGTGCTGTGAAAAGTCTCAGATTTTGGTAGGCTTTTTCCCATGTGGTGATCAATAACACAGCCTGCTCAAGGGATGGTCTCGGAGTGCCACTCCTTACCTCCTGAATACCACTGGAAATGAAATGGAAGGGGGAATTCCAAAGAAGATTGTGAGAGGCAGATCTGGCAATCCGCAACTGAAACGGGGTGGTGCCCTCCGGAGCAGTCGTCCTCAGCAGTGGACAGTGAAGGCACCGACTCTGCGCTGCACAGCTCATCCCAAGACGCATCTGCCCATGTGGCGGAGCCCAGCAGGAGTCAGTGGGGGGGGAAGACCTGCCCTTCACAGGAGTCAACAACCTGGTTTAAGCCCCTCCCCCTCCCCCTCAGGGTCTGGCAACTGCAAACTCTTTCAGGTGAAGACTGGACGCCCATCGTGTCCACCAGGGTGGCCGTCGACGTCAACCAAGTGGGTCTCGGGGAAGCTCGAGACAGCTGACTTCTGTGCCCACATCTTCATGGGATCCCTGAGGTCCACATGATGTGCAGCTGGGTCTGGAGTCACTGGCAGGCAGCGTGAGCGTGCCAAGTGGCACTTTTTATCTGTGTAGGAAAGCGCGAATGAGCTGGAGCTAAAGCCACCTGACCACCTGCGTCAGAATTTCCAGAATCAACTCTGGCCTCTGTCAGTCCATCTGCCCATCTATCAGGCTTCCTCTCTCATCCCAACGAGTCTCGCACAGGGCCTTTTAGTAGATGGCCAATCTACTCATTACGGCATCACCTTGGAATCTCAGCCGTTGGAGCAGAGCTCATCTCTCTGGGAGATTTGAACTTTGACCCTGCTCTCCTCCGCCCCAGGGCAGCTGCCTGGTGTGGACACGAGTGTCTATAAAGCCCTTCTATTTCTGCCTTTTGTAGTAACTTCTACCACTTAATCTCTTATGACCACTGGTTCTAGAATGTGAGGTGGAGTTAGATTCACATTTCCCCCAGGCCTACATCTGCCGGGAGCTCCCGCCTACGTTCCTGATCTTGGCCTGTGTTCTCAGACACCAGTGAGGGAGAGCAGCAGAGTCCCAGGATGCCCATCAGAGGCCCAGCCCTGGTACCCGAGCTTGCCTGCACAGTCACAAGGCACACGTGGCAGTCAGAAGCTGGCTCTGGGCTGGGAAGGCAGGCCCAGCCCTGGAGCAGACTGTTCAAGTCAGGGTTGCAGGTCAGAGGCTGAGGCCCGTGGGTTGGGGGCGTCTGCTCCCGCCATCCTCCCAGCTCTGGTTGAGGAGGGAGAGGGAGAGCACTCTACCTGAGGCTGGGACTCGGGAGTCCTCCAGTGCTGCACGCAGATCCACTTCTCTCCTGCTCTGGCTCTTAGGCTGTGGAACTGGGGCCTGGGAAGTTGCCTGCTGTGTCCAGATTCTGTACCGAATGCAAAAGCAAAACCCCTCTGTTATCAGGAAGTCACTTTTCTCCATGCTATTCCTCTAATGATCACATACTGTTTCCCAGAAAGTGCTCCTCAATTATTTAAGAGGACCCGCCTGTCACCCGTGCATGAAGATCTGACGGTGCACATCCAGTTCTCAGGCGCACTTGATCTTCTTCTCTGGGCTTGGGGGGAACTTGACAACAAAGGTCCCTTGCTTGTTTGTTTGGAAGGATCGCCTTTATTTTTGGAGGCCAGGAAATGAGGAGGATTGTTTCCTACAGTGAAATCATGAATCATTTCCTCTAGCCTGGCTTGAGCTGTTGTCCTAATACAATCAGGGAGCAGCAGTCGCGGGAATAAAGAAAAAATTCAAATTAATTAGTCGTGGACTTTCTCTATCAATGAAACCATGCTCTGGCCTTTCATCTGGGTAGGACCCGCAGGTGAAAGGAAAGAGCCGAAAAAGAGACCGGTGACATTTCAGAGAGAGGACAGCTCAGGGAAGGAAGGCGGGAAGGACCAGACCAGAGTGTGGGGGTCACCGGGGAGGAGGAGCCGGCGGAGGGGCGGGAGGCCAGGGGAAGAGGCTGCAGGTAAAAATAAACCCGGAGAGCCCAGGTGGAATGCATGCAAACTGTTCCTTCAGCACCGCGACTCCCTCCTGTCACCGCAACTGTCAAACAGGCTCCGCTCGTAATGAAAGGAAAAATATTTTATTCAGATTTATTAATTTGAAAATGAAGCCCGCCTGTCGAGAGGGGGACAGTTCTTCTCAATCTGTCATCGTTGAACCACACGCTCCTGACACCGGGATTCATTTGTCTTGTCGGCTCTGACAGTTGGATTCTCCCAGAGCTCTTCCTAGTGGATCGCCCTGGGATTTTAAACCGGATGAAACACATTCCGACAAGGAACAGCCTCTTTATTAATGCAAATTACATGAGGAGGAGAGGAGAAAAGAGAGAAAGGGAGCGCGCCAGGCGCCGCCGCCGTGTTCTTATCCCTGTATCAGTCATTTGTTATTTACATTTATACACATTTTTCAGTTTTAATAAAAGGAGACCCGGATTTTCAGTGACATTTATGGACAGTTTGTTTCAAAAAAATGATGCCATCACTATAATTGTATGCAAAAAAAACCCTGCTCGGCGCTTCCTCTGGTGTGCAGCGCCAGGGCGGCCCGGCCTCCGGGGCGCATGTGGGCAGCGGCTGCTCTGAGGACCAGGAGGACCACCGCGACCCTGCAGACGCGACCCTGCAGACCGCAGGACCGGAGAGCTGCACCGGGGTCGCCCCGCCCCATGTCTTTAGTGCAAAGTCCGAGCTACATCCGCAGCTGCCCCGGGTGCACTCGCCCCGCGGGAACAGGTGTCCACGTGCCTAGGGCCACCATGCTAGCAGTGGCCCAGGAAAATACTTCAATCTTCATTTTTTTTTTTTTTTATTGGTCGTTCATAACATTACATAGTTCTTAATACATCATATTACACGGTTTGATTCAAGTGGATTATGAACTCCTCATTTTTTTAACCAGAAGAAATAATCATGGTTAGCTTAGTGAGACATAATAATAAGCCTGAATTCTGTTACTCGTTCTGTCAAAGATCAAGGTCATCTTTAAATGCAGGAAGGGGTCCACAGAGGAAAAGGCACCAACGTCCCCAGGTGCCCTGGGGAGTCCCTTTACTTGGTGCCCTAACTAGGAGGTTTAGAGATGCAAATTCTGTGCTTCTGCCTGGAGGAAGTCTTCTTTGGAAGTAGGCAAACAATGGGCACCTTTCTGCAGTTGGTCCCAAGAGCTTGCAGAGAAGGCAGGCCAGGGTCCTCCCCTGGGGAGGAGACCAGAGGAGCCTGCCCTGTGGTTTGGAGAGCAGGCTCTGTCCACTGGTGGCTGGTGCTGATGTCGCTTGGCCATACCACACTCAGGGCCTGGTTTCTCCAGCCCTGCAAGGGGACCATGGCCTGGGGCACCTGATGCTCCCCGGATCTCCCACTGAATGGTCCTCAGATTCCTCAGTCCTGGGACTCAATAGTGGGATTTCCTGAGAGCTGACACGTTACGATCTTCCCATAGTATCTGTCCAAAATTCCCCATGGTGCAGTTGGAAAAGCAAGATCTATAACCAAGACCAAAGTTCCAGTACAGAATCACTTTTAGCTAAAAGCGGAGCTGGGCAAATGACATTGACCCCTTTGATCCCAGTTTCCTGCTCTGTAAAGCACGAGGGTTAGACTAGATGGTGGGCCTGTGCTTTTGCAAGGAAGTCCTGGTGCCACTGAAGTACAAGAACCACTGGCCTTTAGCAGCTCTGTGGTCATGACCCCAAATGTGGTGCAGTGTGCCTACATATTCACAGGGCGTCAAGCACAGCCGGCCCTCACACCTGCAGGTTCCACACACACAGATTCAACCAACTGCAGATGGGAAACATTTGAGAAACAAAACTGCATCGGCACTGAACATGTACAGCTTCCTTCTCTTCATTATTCCCTGGACGTTCCAGAGTAACAGCTATTTACGTAGTATTTACATTACATTAGGTGTCACAGTCGTCTTCAGATGGTTCACAGCACTTGGGACACACTAAGCCCTCTCCTAGAGAGACTTGAGACCCTAGAACGTGGTGGGAATGAGGTGGGGGAGCTCAGGAATCAAGGCCCTGTGGCTGTGCAGGGACAATTCTATGCTCATGCTTCAGGATTCGAACTGCACAGGTAAGCTTTGCTATTTTCTGTGAATCAGAAGTTTTTCTTCCTTTTTATTTAGGATCTTCATTTAAAGAGTTTTGAGGAGAAGTTGGAAAGGGTATGAAACTGGGCAAAGGGTTGCTGTTCTCTAAATGCCCTGTGTGCAGCCCTGTTCTTTACATCCAGACCACCCTCTAAACAAGAAGCATTTTTATCCAAGCACAACAGCCTTAAAACCGGTAACACCCTTCACTCTCCCTAAAAACTGGCTTTCCAATTAAACGGAAGGCCAGGACAAGACAAATAACCCAACAGACCCGGAGCATTCTGGTGATGGAGGGTACAATTAATGAAAGCGGGGAAGTGGTCTCCCGCCTGATGAGACCACAAAGACAACACCTCGCCCACAACCACGTGTGAGACAACGCAGGGCCCGTGCACACTCAGCATCGGGGTGTGCAGGCTGTTTAATGATGTCTCCACGGTCCACAGAATTAATATTTAATAGCACTTGTCAGCAAGATTCTGTACAGGTCTGCTCTGCCTTCTTAATGCTTGTTAGTGGTTGTGTCTTCTGGTTGTTCTTCTTCATACCAGAAATATGCTTTCCTTGTGCAGGGTTTGTCTGCCTTTCTACTTTCAATTCTGCATTATCTGGCGGGGCGAAGGAGACAGGGGATATGAAATAGAATTTAAAAAACCTTCATTAGTGGCTGTTCTTCCAGAGCCATAAGACTGGAAAAACAAGGGGTTTTGTTTGTTGTTGTTAGGAGCACGGGACAGTATTCACCAGAACCATGTTTCTCCGTTCATGACTACTAGTGTCTCACCGACTGATGTGAGCCAAAGAACTGGGCTATCGACAGTATGACGTGGCCAGCTTATGTATGCTGTGGTCTGAATAGACTGCCCAAAGTTCAGATGTTGGGGACCTGAAACCCAGTGACAGTGCTGGGAGACAGGTCCTTCAGGAAGAGACTAGCTCAGGAGAGCCGTGGTCTTAAGAAAGCGTTGATGCCATAAGGCAGGAGTGGGTGCCTGATCAGAGGATGGGCCTGCCCACCTCCTTCTCTTGTGCACCTGCCCTCCCTAATCACCACACCACACCTTCCACCGTGACGTGAGGCAGCAAAGTGGCCTCCCCCGATGCTGGCACCTTGATGTCGGACTACCTGGCCTTAAGAACTGCAATACTTAAGTTTATTTCTTTATAAATCATCCAGTCTCGGTATTATGTTACGAAAGCACAAAGCAGACTAAGCATCTTGCACAGAGATGTAATTTCATTTTGACTTTCTATTTCAAAGTTTTTGTATCCTAATTCTAAAGGAAACATTGTACTGTGATATTAAAGAGAAAACAATTATCAAGTTATGTCTAAATCCATTGTTTATAGTTGGAAATTGCTGGAAATTTTGTCTTATGTAGGATGTTATGAATCAGAAATCACGCTGGGCTAAGTGTGTGATTGGGGTCTACGACAGGCAGGATCCTAACTTCCTCTTTACCCTGCTTCAGTCTCACTGTAGCTTGCATGGAACTCAGAAATTATAGAAACAGGTTGAAATCCCTAATCCAAAGATTTGAAATCCAAACTTCCCACAAATCTGAAATGCAGTGGGCATCAACACAGAGACCTCACATGGTGGGCCACAGTTAAAATGCAGGCGCCCTAAAGATACTGTTCAAAATGAACCGCAGGCTGTGTGTGGGGTACACAAGAACCACAAAGGAGTACTATGCTTAGAATGTGACCCGTCCCCAAGATGTCTCATTATATAAATGTATAATAATCCAAAATCCAGGAATGTCTAAAACCCAAACCACTTCTCCTATGAATTTTGGATAAAGGATGCTCCATCTTCTCCTGCCTGGGGTGCTCCACCGTGCTCCACCTGATCTGCCCAGGGTGCTCCACCTGATCTTCCCAGGGTGCTCCACCTGATCTTCCCAGGGTGCTCCACCTGATCTTCCCAGGGTGCTCCACCTGATCTGCCCAGGGTGCTCCACCTGACCTGCCCAAGGTGCTTCACCTCCTCCTGCCTGGGGTGCTCCACCTGATCTTCCTAGGATGCTCCACCTGATCTTCCCAGGGTGCTCCACCTGATCTGCCCAGGGTGCTCCACCTGATCTGCCTGGGGTGCTCCACCTGATCTTCCTAGGATGCTCCACCTCATCTGCCCAGGGTGCTCCACCTGCTCCTGCCCGGGGTGCTCCACCTGATCTGCCCAGGTGCTCCACCTGATCCGCCCAGGTGCTTCACCTCCTCCTGCCTGAGGTGCTCCACCTGCTCTGCCTGCTGGCTCATTTGGGCATTTTCTTAGAAACTTGCTGTTTTTCTTTCCTTCCAGAACATAAGGCCTTGTTTGAGTCAGCTTTTCATCACTGTGACCAAAAGACCTGAGAATAACACCTTAAAGCATGAAAGGATTATTTTGGCTCATGGTTTCAGGGGTTTGGGCCACTGGTGGCCAATTCCATAGCTGTGGGCCCAGGGCAGGGCAGAATGTCCTGCAGAGGGTCTGGTGGAGGAAAGCTGCTGAGCTCATGACAACCAGAACGAAGAGAGGGTTCACTCCCCGGGGACAAAATACACACCCAAAAGGCACACCCCCAGTGACCACCCCTCCAGCCACAGCCTCCTGCACCGTTTCACACTGTGCCCTGAGGGACCCCTCACCATGGACCTGTAACAGGGCCACCAGGGAAGGGCATTGTGTTGTCCAAGAGGTTCTCTACGTGTTTGTAGGCTGTGCCTGGTGCTGGGCGACGTCAGGCACATGGCGAGCTTTTGCAGATACTAGATGAATGCTGGAATGGCTGAATCCAAACGCATTTCATGGCTGCAGTGGCGTGGGCCAGGGAGAAGTGAGTGGCTCTGACCAGCCAGTCTGACTCCACTGGGCTCCCCCATAACAAGCCACGTGGACATGGGCAAGATGGGGTAGGCAGCAGCCTCTACCATGGAGGGCAGTTGTGAGGACCAGATGCTGAAGCTAGAAAGGGCTCACGTGCCTGGCCCACAACAGGGTCTGAGAACATGTCAACGATCATTTTAATACAGTCGTGAGCCAACTGTGCACTCCTAAGTCTCCGTGTCTCCACACACTCAAGACAGACAGTATGTGCTTAATAAATACATGCTTGACTCACCGACTGATAACTCAGCTCTCATCACAAAAGAGAAGTTGCCATGCTGCCAACTGAAACTCACAAACATTTACCAATGAGAACTATGGCCAAGAGGGACCCTCAGGTTGTGCTAGCCAGAGCTGGGAAAGAACCAACTGCCATCTCCCCCAACTCCGAGAAAGGGCCACCCTGCCGTGCCACCGCACTGAGAGCTTGGCTCTAGCGGGCGTAGGTCTCTAAAATCCAAGTCCAGGCTCATGCTCAGGAATTCGCCCAGCACTGGTAGTCTTGGCAACGGTCAGAAACAACGTGCCTTCCATTCCATCCCTGAGGACAATTTGCACATACTGATTGTTTATCTGCCCACCCGCCTGGCTGTGTCCCCATGGCTGGCCCTACACTCTGCTATCCCAGCCTAGACCTCCTCCACCCCTCACAGACTGAACTCTGCTCTGCTCCAAGAAGACAGTGAATGAGTTTCCCAGGAAATCTACACGTGCACTCTCCCCAGAGGAGGAGCCCCACTGAGCGCTCCCAGCCTCGGCCGCCGTTCAGTTAAATAGTGATAATAACCTAAAATGTGATGGCAGCAGGCAATGCCTGACCGCGGGCGAAGGCCGTTCCGCCAGGGTTGCCTGGCAACCTGCGGCCTCTTCCCAGAGCCCGCGAGGGACCCAGCGAGCCTGGAGCCCTGGTGGCATCAGAACACAGGAAGAGAGGGTCACAGGGGGTCCACAGGTCTCATTTTAATTGTTCCCCAGGAATCTGGTCCTTGTCCTTGAGATGAGACCCCGGATGCCCATGATTGTAAGCAGCCTTCTGAATCTTTTTGTGTTTATTTCTGAGTTTAAGAGCTAAAAATAATTTGAAGAATATTCAGACAATTCCAAGGACAGGTCAGGAGAGAATCTAACTCTAAATCATGTCAGACATGGCAAAGTCAAAAATTAAAAAATAAAACAGAATAAAATAATTCAATATAAAAACTTCCTCGAAACAAGTTAATTCTGAATCCTGTGGCTCACACTTTGAAAATATCAGTTTGCTGTTCACACTGGGTCCGGCCTTGCCTAGTCGACCTGGGTACCTGCAACATGAGTGAGGGCTGTTTGTCTCTGGGGCGTGCACTGGACACCTCCGTGGGCCGTACGCTGAGCTGCAGGCAGGACATGGAGAGACGCAGGCCCCGGCTCTGCTCCCAGAGGCCCTGGCTCTGGGGTGAGCAGGCACAGGCCGGCCTCTGTGCGCACTCGCAGTTGCTGCCCCAGGTCACAGTGCAGAGTCTGAGGAGGTCCTGGCCATGGCCACTGCCAGTGAGTAGCCAGCCGCCCACCTGTTATTCCCCCAAAGCCTTTAGACTGCCGCCACTCCTCTCGGTCACCTCCTCCTCCAGACCGTCCCAGTCCTCATATCCTCTGCTCTGCCTGTCACTTCTGTAACATCTTAGGCTGGTCCCTAGACTCCAGAGTCGCTTCCCGCCTGGCCTGCTGCCCTCTTAGGGCACCTGCAAAACAGCCAGAAGCCCCAGACTCTGTACTCACATCCTAGTCTGCCTCCCCAGGCGTGTGAGTGGAGAGGCCACCCTGCTCACCAGAGCCCTCAGGAATGGCAGCTACTCAGAGGACCTTCTAGCAGCGTTTCCCAGCCTGTCCAGTGCACAGCACACAGTAGGCACTCAGAAGCAGTGCACAGCACACAGTAGGCACTCAGAAGCAGCTGTTTTCACCCTCATTCTTTCCCTTTCTGAAAACAATGCTCTTTCTACTTAAAATGAAATGTGCTAGAGTGCTAGAGGCCTCCTGATCTGGCCTGCCTGGCCTCCTGATCTGGCCCTGCCTGCACCTGCCTCCCAACTGACCCACCCTTGCCCCTGCACTCCAGTGGAAGAGCCTTGGAAGAGCCCAGTGCCCATGGGTCCTCCTTTGGAGGGCATGGGTGACTCTTCACCCCATCCTGGCTTAGGGCCAGGTCCACAAAGGGCCTTCCCCGCCCTCCACCTGAAGCAATCCCATGTCAGCAGGTCAGCGGGAGCTGCTCCCTCCGAGGATGCTCTGCCATGGCTGCTCTTCCACGGGTCGGATTGGGCCAGCACCTTGGCCTCCTGTGCTGGTCTCCACCACAGCCCCTCCCCTCTGCCATGCTGCCTTCAAATAGTGGCTGAATGCAGAAGTGAGTTTTCATGCCTGTGTCCCAATAATACCTTATTCATGGGTCCTGAAATTTGAATTCCTTGTAATTTTTGTGAGTCATAATATATTAATTTTCTTTTGATTTTTTTAATCATTAAAAGTGTAAAAACTCTACCTAGCTCACAGGCCCAATTTGGCCCTATCCCAGAGCAGAAGCCTCATGAAAAGAGAAACATTAGCCATGGTCCTTACTATGCTCAAGACTCAGTCCAGGAGCTGGTGTCGAATGGCATTTGTTAATACCGTACTTCTAAATGAGCAAGCGAACCTGTTTTCAAGTTGCCACAATTATGGCTACACCTAAAAACATAAAGCAAGATGGAAAGCGGAATAGAAATTAATAAAAACTGATTTCCATCCTACTTTTCACATAGAGTTTGCAAAGCATTTCAATATACATTCAGTTGATGAACCAAAAATCTCTGAAATAAGGAACGTGGTAATTACTATAAATGTGAGATGAAAACCATGAGCGACTTGCTAAAGGAGCCCGGCCGAGAAGTGGGAGGGGAAACAGGAACCTGCCTCTTCCTCCTGCCCGTGGCTCCAGGTGTGTCCCGAGCATCCCCGGGAGCCTACTAGAGAGGGAATTCCTGGTGCTACCCAGCCCTGAACCCCGCCCCAGCGTGGGCCAGCACTCCTGGTCTTACTCAGCCCTCCGGAGGGTTCTGATGGACGCCAGTGTCGTGGGCCCACCGCAGCAGGCCAGAGGCTTCAACGCGGGCTTTGCCTTGGGAGCACTTGGAGTCTTTACAAAAGCCTCAGTGTCCCAAGAGCCTGATCCTGCTGGTCCGGGCTGGGCATGGGCACCCGCAGTGTGACAAGCTCTGCAGCAATGCTCATGCCCAGAGCCAGGAGCTGCCCGGGAAAGGCCACTCTCCTGTCCTAACGGGAAAGAAATGTTGCCTGAACGCGTGGGGATCACCTGCCATAGCTCCCAGCCAGCATCGGGTCCTGAACTTATTCTCTTCATGGGACACCTGAAGATGGATGTCCTACAGCCTCAGGGAACTTAATAGAGTTTCACAGACACCGCAGGCCCACCGCTCCGGCCTGCCCAACCATCGCTCACGTTCCAATTTCTCTTCAGGCCTTCACTTCCCGGCAGGGCCCCTCCTCCCGGCCTCCATCAGCGATGGCGCGAATCCCATTAGAACTGGGCAGGTGCAGCTGGGAATGAAGCGCGGACTCATCTGTCCCTCCACGTCCTCACTCCTGATGTTTGCTAGTTTGTGTGATTAATTTTATCAATTTTCCTGACCTGCTTTGCCACTGAAATAAATATGACAGCTGCAAAGCTGCCTCCATCCTTCCTCTTGCCAAGTGCGGTGCTGAGAGGTGTTTTCTTGGGATCGCAGACCTGGGTAAGTATCCAGCGAGCAGGAGAAGCGGCATGCGTCTGCAGGCGCTGGCAGGGCCGTGCGCGGTGGCCCGGGGCACAGCCGACTTCCTCCCGCTTCCCGCGTCCCCAGGGCCCCTCCAGAGGACAGGCACCTTCCACAGGAAACTACTCGTGAGGGACAATAAGAAGGACTGGGCCTCCGGGTGCCTCCGGTGCCCACCTGTCCAGAGCGGAAGGCCACGGGGGAGGAATGAGTGGGAGGGTTTTTGCAAACTACAACCTGGTCCAGAAACGTGGTCACCACAAAGGGAAGCACACGCCGCCCCCAGTCCCCGGGAGGAGCCCTCCTGGCACCTGCTCTGGGACCTGGCCCAGGAACATTGATTTAGAGAACGTTAACCCCGCTGGGTTCCTGCCCGGGGCACATCTCTGTGAGTCAAGACCAGGCTGTGTCGCCCTCCCGCTGGGCAGGCACCAGCCTCACACGCAGTGACCCTGCCTTCATGGGGCTTTCTCTGAAGAAGATGCAAAGGGCCCTTCCATCCAGAGTTCCCAAATGTGCGGCTTTGAGTCAGGTAGACTCTCCAGGACACAGGTTCCTAATGTGGAAAATACAAAGAACAGCAACCACAGTGTTGGTTTTGAGGGTCAAATTCACTTAAAAAGGTAAAGTAAGCCGAGTGCAATGGTGCACACCTATTATCGTAGCGGCTTGGGAGGCTTAGACAGGAGGATCACAAGTTCAAAGCTAGCTTCAGCAACTTAGAGAGGCCCTAAGCAACTCAAGGAGACCCTGTCTTTAAATAAATACAAAATAGTGCTGGGGATGTGGCTCAGTGGTCAAGTGCCCCTGAGTTCAATCCCTGGTACCAAAAAAAAAAGATAATGTATACCCCCAAATGCCTGGGACCATTCCCAATACACACCGGTCACTTAATTGCTTCTTTTTCATACGACTCATGTTCCCTTCCTAAGAAGAGAACTGAAATACATGACTGGCTATTTATTCCTTGGACTTAAGACATTGTGAGGGCACCAGATCTCAGTTAACATGCCGTGTTTCTGCGCGTGTGTAAAGGATGAAATGACCTGCAGCTGGCCAGTGGACCTGATGGTGTCCACCCTTGATCATCCCGAGTGCGAGGCTGGGGAGTCAGCAAGGTGGTCCCGCCACGCTCCACTCTGCCCAGGCAGGGCAGCGAGGCGACTTGGTTGACCAGGCTGAGGAGAGAGTACCAAGGCTCACACTCCTGAATGTCCAACCAGAAGGGACCTCCGAAGGCCACCAGCCTCCAGTCTTCCGGGAACAAATGTCGTCTCTTCTGGGACCAGAATAAGGACCAGGAGACTGCAGGAGCGTTGGTGGTGAGCAGAGAGAACAGGAGCCCCCACCCACCCTGCCATCGCTCGCCCAGTGCCGTCCACGCCCAGGTCTGGCTGGGCAGGCCACACGTGGATGGGAGAGCCTGGGGGCGGCAGGAGGGAGCCAGCTCAGCACGGCCAGCCTGCAGCCCACCCTCCCCTCACGGCCAGCCCACCCTCCTCTGCCCTTTTCTGTCACCTCCTGCATTCCACCTGTTCCTCCAAATAAATTCGCAAAACCCAGGACGAACCCCCACAGGAGCAGACAGGGCAGGATATGGTGTCTGCAGACTGTGGAGAAGCCCAGTGGAGGGGACCTACACCCTGCAGCTGGATGTCCCCTCGCTCTCACAGCTCTGGGGGCTGTCCCTATCTGTGACAACGACGACCGCACAGCACTATCAGCATCAGCTGATGTCTGAATTGGTGAGGGTCTGTGGGGAGTGGACAGGGAGAGCCCCCCACAGCCCGGCCCTGGCTCCCCACATCAGCCCCAGCCTGGTAGCTCTGCTGCTGCTGCCAGCCCTGGGCTCTGCGGGGGAGGGTGGAAGAAGGGGACAGAGACCTGGTCTTTCCTGGTGGCCTGGGGGCCTGCTGAATGAGGGGATGAGCACGTGAAAGGAAATGATCAAGGATCGCAGGAAGAGGGCCTTCCTCTGCACTGATCGCTGCCCACGCTCTGGTCTCCACCGCTCCCTGCGAGCAGAGTCGGAGCAGGCCCGGATCAGAGACCCACTTTGGCAAGCAGAAGCACGAGGCCGTGACAGGATGTCTAACTCCCAGCCTTCCGATTGCGGCAGATCTCCTCTCTGAATTCAGCTCTTCCCAAATGAGGGGAGTAGGGAGGGTGTCCCCGGCATGCCTTGAAAGCAGGATCCGTGACATAGGCCTGGGAGGAAGACTGGCCTGCAAACCCAGGGCCTCAGCACTCTGCACACCGCAATGCCCCTAATGACAGCCTCGGGAGCCAGGCATTTCTAAGTGCTAATTAGAGGTGTTGATCACCGTGGCGACCTGTGGGGACTCAACCCAAGCCTGGGAGGAAAAGCCACGGCTAAAATAAAGATTGTTACAGTCACTCGTGGTGTCACAGGAGCATCAATACTGGGTTGTCAATGCTGAGGCGCAATCCAATCTGGGACTCCGGCTAGAGCACTGACAGAGTCCCAGGGTGACACACGGGCTGTCACACCATTCACAATGTGCATTTCTGACGGGGCAGAGCCCCTCCACCCTGATCAATCAGGGGAAACTCACGGGCTCAGACGGAAAGGGACTGACTTATGACAGCATTCCGCTGCAGCAGGAGCAGAGCCAACGCGAGGGCTGCAAGAGCCCGCGGAGGGTCATGGCAGGAGCCCGCGGAGGGTCAAGGCAGCTGCCCCTGCAGCTCAGCCCAGGCGCTGCTTCGGGCCTTGCACAGGCCTGGTTCCGACGTGCACACATGCGTTCCCTCAGAGAAGGGGTCTGGGTTATTGATCTGTACGCACTCAACATCTGAATTTTGACAGTCCATGCCTATGTTGGAAAGAGGGGAAATCAAGAGCCCGAGGATGAGCCAGGGGGCCATGGAGGGGAGCCGAGAGCTGGACCTGAGAGGGCACTCCCAGCCTGACCGTGCCACCACCTGCCACCACCATTGGTGAGTAAGGCAATGACGACAGCCCACCATGCCCCTGAGCCTTTCATGGTCCCCAGTGGAGAGAAGCAGGAATTAACGACCCTTTGGAGTTTCTCAGAGTTTGGGTGGGAGGACGCTGTCACCAACCCATGTGAATGCAGCAGGGCATGAACAGGACAATCTCATTGTCACCCCTTTGTGTCCAGATGTCCAGTTAAAGCTTAGACGGCATCTCGTCCTTTGACCCTTGACTTGCTATGTGACCTTGGGTAACTGGCCATTCCTCACTTTAATCTGAAACAAACTTGAACAAAACTTGTCAGAATTCAAATGAAGTAGCTCGTCTTGCACTCTCTGCCACCTGGAGCGCTGTACGCACATCTGACACATGTCCCCGGCCCCACACCTGCTTCCTGGGGGAACCATGGGAGAAGCACCTTGGCTCCAACACTTGGGTCTGAGCTCCAGTGAGGCCCATGGAGGTGCAAACAGGAGTGGAAATCGCTGTCCACCCTGCCGCCACTGAGCCTGAGTGCTCTGTCTGCCAGCTAAGCAGACCCAGGAGAGGGCCTGGCAGTGATGGGCGGGGCAGAGCTGGTGCTCTCTGTTCTGCCGAGAGGTCCCTGGCCCCGAACCTGCCCTGGTCCCTGGAGGCCCCGCCTCTCAGCACAGCAGCCTGAACACTGAAGCCCGTGCACTGCTGGGAGAGGCCAGTCCGGCCTCCCGGGTCCCTGAGCCAGTGCTGGCCCCTTCTCCGACACACAGAGCAGAGCCAGGTCCACTCGCCTTCCCCCAGATGCATCGAGAGGGCTCCTAGTGGACTGAGGCACTCTTCAGGGCGTGATCTTGAGGACGCTGGTTCCATGAGATGGCTGTTTTCCAGGACCACTTCAAGGTCGGAAGGCGGCACACATGACAGGTGGCACCCCTTCCCAAGAGGGACACCCAACATGCCACCATTATGAGAGGGAATTCTGTAAAACAACTGCTGAACTTTTACCAGTGTTTCACAAACTGATCAGATAATAGAGGCCACTTTCCAAATAGCTACTAGAGAATTCTATGAAATTTGTTTCAGAGAAGGGACTTTTTGCAACCCTGCAAATAATCTCTCATCCCAAGTACTAAAATTCTACTCCAAGTTTGGGTAAATCCTTGATAAACAGAACGTGGTTTCTAGGTATTTGCTAGACAAATGGATCCCACAGTAATTGGGAATTTGGCAACAACAGACGATGACTCTATATGGGTTCACCCGACAGTACATGTAGAGAACCGACTCGTCTGTCAGCCCACAAGTATTTGTCCAACACACGCATCTTTTAGATTCTATAAAAGAATTCATTATAGTCCAAAAAATTCGAACCTGAACCTCAGCTGTGCTGTGGTCCCACTCTGGAGAAATCTGACCCTTTGCTGGGTCTAGGTCACACTTCTCTCTGGCCTCACAGGTGGGCAGTTAGTATCCCCTGGACATTGGAGAATGTCCCACTTATCAGTATTCTTTCCAATTTGTCTCTCGAGCCACTGAAATGTGCACACTTCAGCCCCGAGCGAGGCTTCTGGGACTTCTCCTTTCACCTGTCACTAGCACAGCTGCCTTTATCACATCACACATCCTGGTGTGAAGCTCACACCAGCCACGCGCAGGGTAGGCCACGTTGGGGGCTGTCCACAGGACAGGAGGTGGCAGAACTCGGACCTCTGCCTCCAGGGGAGACTTCAGGAAGGACAGGACTTGATGTCATCTGTCCTGGTGCCCACTTCTTCAGATGCCATCTGCAGTCATCATGCGTAGGCCTTGGCATGAGCTTGTGCCTCCTAACACCGTGGCCCAGGCTTCAGGGGGCACAGCGGGGTCCTCCTGTGGATGCAGATGGCCTCCCGGCCAGGCCTGGGGCTGGCGATTGACATTCCACAGGCAAGCCCGCCCGCATTTCATGGCCACCGTTGTCTCAGGACGGCTTGTCAGCCCACAAGAACATCCCATAATGGATCTGAAGTGGATTGTGCAGCCCCTTGCAAGGTGGAGGCTGTATTTATTGAATAGACATTAAAAAGAACATTTCTCAATTTCTCAGCACTGAACTCGGGGTCAATGGATCTTCTTGGCGCTGACGTGCTGAGTCAACTCCTCGCTCAGAGCTTTTAAAGGGACTGGGGTTAGATTAAAGGATTAGACTCCGTCTCGAATGTTTCCCTGGCAAAACCGGCGGTCTTAAATCATCTGTGTTGCCTGGCAGTGCTCTCGCTGCTGGCTGTGGAGTGCGCACACACACACGCACACGCACACGCACTCACACACACGCACACACGCGCACACACATACACGTGCACACACACATGCACTCACACACACACACGCATACATGCACATGCACACACACGTACACACGCACACACGTGCACACACATACATGTGTGCACACATGCACACACGCAGAGGAGAACATCTCCTCTCCTGCAGCCTCACCTGGGGCTTTGGCCTCAGAGGGAGCTGCTCCGATCCCACGTAGGCCTGTTCTTCTTCCTGTAGCCTACTGTCAAGGCTGCAGTCGCCCTACCTGCCCCGAACCCTCCACTCTCCTGGTGACCAGGCCTGAGAGCTGAGCCCTGATATCTTGCCAGAATTGTCCCTGCTACAGACCCAACGCATTGGTGGACACCGCGGAGGACAGCCAGGTTCCCTTCACATACCTCGGGCACAAGCCATCCCAGCCTCCCTGTTCACTGGAACACCCGCCCACACCGTCAATCACTGTCACCTGTCACCAGGGGGAAGCCTGTGTACACATGATGCCACTCACACACTGACGTCTTCTTACAAAAGAAAACAAGGATTTATACTCTTGTGCAATTAGATGCAAGTCAAAGAGAACACGCGTCGAACCTCGCTACGTTCTAATGCACAGAAGCACCCAGCGTGCTGCTCAGGACACTTCAGGCTCAGTGTGCGGATCTGCGCAAGGGAGCCCTCCTCAGAGGGTTCAGGCACAGGGTGCTGATATCCAAGGTCGCCTCACACTGGAGAGGACGCAGGATTCAGGAAAGGCCACAGGTTCAAATCCCGGCTGGACCTTTCTAGCTGTACTACAACATCCATTGTGGCAATGAAATTAAGAAATTTTGAAAACACTTGCAGGAATCAACACACCACAATGTGAGTGTATTTACCGACTGGACCTCCTGGTCCCATCTGGATCCTAGTGGAAGCCACGATGAGCCCACAGCACCAGGGGAGCTATTCGGACACTCTGGGTCCTCCTCGCCTCTGCACCACTCCATCAGGAAAGCCTGCAGTGCCCGCAAGGTGGCTCCGGGGCGGGGGAAGTCGAGGCCCTGGCCTCCACTCCCCCTTGAAACACCTCATGCACCAGCCCTCCCCCCTCTGCTCTGCCTGTCAAAACCTTGCTACCCCCCCCAGCCCAGTGAGCTCGACCTCCTGGTCCCTGCACGGATTGCAATGCTTTTCACTTTTCAGGGGAATGCTTTTTACAACTCGTTTCTTAAATCCAAGCAATTGCTGAACAAAAGCTATAACCAGGTTTTAAATTTCTTACCTTTGCATCTCGTCCCTCGCCTCCCTGGCAAATATACACACATGCTCATGCACACACATGGGCACACACACACGCATACACATGCATGCACTCAGAGGCACACACGTGCACATGCACGCATACACTTGCACACACACACACCCACACCCGTGCGTGCCTTTCTGCTGTCACTGCTTTGCAGGTGGTGAGTGCCCACTCTTTGTTCCCTGCCTGATCATGACTCTGTGTGAACATCCAGAAGCATTTAGATGCTCCTCTAACCTACCTCATCTGGCTCAGCTCAGTTCTTCCCGGTCGGTCCCAGAGTCAATCCTGGTCTGAAGGAGGAGTCTCTGTGTTTGCACTGGAGTTTTTGCGGGGATTCTGTCCCGTGAGCTACTGCTTATTGTTATATCCTGCTGGTATCCCAGGTGTGTGCTTCCTGACTTTCACTACGGCTTCAGTCCCTTCCCCAACCCCACTCACTGCAAGACAGACCCTCCGTAGCTCCCCCTCTGCCTCCAGCTCTGGAGACCTGCCTCCACTGGCCTCCTGGAGGGCCTCCACTACTCGCGCTGCTCAGACCCCTGGCCTTCATCCAGCCTCTGCTGCACCCTGAGCCCACGGTCACTGAATATCAGATGAGCTCCTCGTGTTCCACTCCCCTGTGTGCAACCTGCTGCGTCCCACCCCGAGCTCCCACCAGAGGTGGTGGCCTCCCCCAGTCCTTCAGCGCTCCCACGGCCATTGTCCGCACCTGCCGGGCAGTCAGCCACAGCATGGTCCCCTGAAGAGAGCATTTCCATCAGCACTTTCACTGCTGTGACCACGAGACCCAACCAGAGCGACTGTCGAGGAGGAAAGCCATTCGGGGCTCACGGTTCAGACGTCTAACAGTCCCCAGACACAGGCGCCATTCCGCGGGGCGCGAGGCGAGGAAGGGCATCCTGGCAGAGGAGTGTGTGGAAGGAAGCAGCTCACGAGGTGATCAGGGAGCAGAGGGGATTCCCCTCCCCGGATACAGATATACACACCCAGAGCCACCCCCAGTTAATCCCGTCAGGGGATCAACCACTGATGGGTCACAGATTCTTGATCTCATCATTTCTCCTCTGAACCTCACTGCATTGTCTCACCCATTGCCTTTGGGGACACCTCATATCCCACCATGACAATACTCCCAGGTCCCCTGCTCCTCACAAAGAGGATAAGATTTGAGGTCACCTACCACTGAGCTTGGACACCATGGCCCTCCTGCCTGGCTCCATTCCTCCATCTCTTTAGCTAAACCCAGCTCCAATTCCTGCCCCAATTTTCGATTTTGGGGCCCAGGATCTGCGTGTCCGACTGACGGGGTCAGCCCTGGTGTTGGTCATGGCTGTGTCTGGGCAGCCATGCTGACCTGGCTCACTGAGGAGGAGGACGGTATACAGGCACCAATTCAGGGCACCCACTGGTGGTTGGCTACCTCTTCTGGAGGTCTCACAGGGACTCACTCAGGACAATCTGAGGCCTGGTGTCACCTAGCCCACGGAGCCACAGCGAGGAGCCATGGCCCGAGTCCCCCGGGCAGAGCCACAGGACCAGGAGCTCGTCACAGAAAGGGAAACCTGAAGAGCAGGCTCGGGAGAGGGACGGGAGAGGGTTCTGCACCGCGTCTGGTCCCATCCTGTTCCTCCGGGCCCTGGAGCCTGCCGAGGCTGCTCCCAACCTCACGCAGAGAGCTCTCTGACTCTCCACGTGCTGGCCACTAGTCACTTGTGGAAACACGCCCGAGCCAGCCAGTCAGCAGTCCACTGCTGGGAGAGGCGAGTCCCGGGAGTTTCTCGTTTGACTTTTCTTTTGTGACTCAAGTACTGGTGGGCGCTGATCGCGTTGGGCTGGGCTTCCCAGTCTTGGCCCTGGGGTGTAAATGTCCTCTCTGGAATCTCAGAACCCTGAAAGCAGCCAGAGAAAAGCAACCCACAGACAGACGCAGGAGAGGGAGCAGAACAGGCTCCCGGTGCAGGGAGGCATGGGAGACGCCTTTCGAGACGCCCAGGTCCCCAGAAGGAAGGACCAGCAGATGAGCTGCGGGTTTCAGGACTACCAGGCCTGACTTGGGAGAAACGCTGAACTCCACCCAAAACAAAGACACCAACTGCCAGCAAGAAAACGTGGACCACGTGCCGCAGGTAAGAAGGAGCCTGACTCAGGACAGTCTTCTCCCACTTTAACTCTAGTACAACAGACAAAATATTAAGAATCACTGATGCTATAGTGTTAATGTATTCACAATATCACAAACACAAATGGGCACCCAGACCCTGGGCCGGTGAAAGGCGGAACTCAGAGTTTTGGTACGTGGTCGAAGTCAGGCCCTTCTCAGCCTGACACAGAAAACAGCAGGCACAGATGTGTCATGTGGACCTCGGGGTGACCACGAAGAGGAGACTCCCAGCAGACACCAGGGAAAGGGATCCAAGCACACTGCTACAGAGGAGAGACCAGCAAGGCACACAGCAAGGGGCCGGAGAGGAGACGGGCAAGGGACAGAGAAACAGAAGAGGTTCACCAAATGTGGGCACCAGGTGCCCAACTACCAGTACTCACCTTAGTGCAGAGGGACCGTTTCTGCAATCAGAGGGCCGAGCCTGGCTGGAGAGCAGAGGAGACGCGATCCAGCACCCAGCTGCCCGCAGGAGACGTATTAAGAACACACCGCCCAGAGGGAGGATGGGCAAGTGGTCCACCCAAGTGAGCGGGGACGCAGACAGAGAGGGTCACTGTACCCACGTCGGGCAGAGGAGACTGAGCCAAAGAGTGACATGCAAGTCATGACCCGGCAAGGAAGGGTGGCTGTACCGAGGGGTGCCACATATGAAGGGGCCCAGCCCCAAGGTCTGACACACTCACCTAGAGACTGAAGGGGCACAGGGCGTGATGACGGTGGCAAGTGTCAGTGCCCATCCTCCACAGTGGATGGGTAAGCCAGGCAGAAAACCGACAAGGAGGCACTGGGCTCGAACGCACTCACCTTCGGTGCAAGCACCAGGCGCAGCACCCGTGGAAGCACGAGGCACAGACAGGATGCAGCACCACGGCCGAGCAGGGGGCCGCCCCTCCAGCCTCGCCTGGCGCATCCCCCAGACCTGAGGACACACAGCCACTTAAACACATCCCGAAGGGCTTCGATCAGGTCCCAGAGCGTGTGGACCACAGCAGTGAGCTCCAGACATCAGGGACGGGAGGAAAGTTGGGAAATTTACAAGTTTTGTGGGGTCAAAAACACACGCACAGACGAGGGGTTCCAAGAAAACATCCAACGAGGATCAGGAGACGGCTGGGTCTAGGGACGATGGGGAGACCACGGGCACCAAGGGAAAGAGCTCCCAACGGACGCCCTCGAATCCCACCTGAAGGAACCAGGGGAATGGGGAGAGACCGAGCACCAAGCTGTCAGAGGGAACAGTAGAGATAAGAGCAGGACACTGACCAGAAGGGCAGTACCAGAGAGGAAACCCCCCGAGCTGGCCTTGAAAAGAAACGGAATGGACCTCTTCAACAGCGTGGAGGAACAGGGTCCCGAGAGCATCATGAGGAGAGCAGTCCCTGCAACTGGCCCTGCAGAAACGAGGGTGGGAGGAGGCCAGTGGGCACGTGTCACCACAACCTGGAGGAGCTAGAGGACAGGTAAGTTCCCCGAAGCCACCACCTGCACACTGGCCCGAGCCCCGCGGGGGAAAAGGAAGAACCACCTCCCACCCGTGCAGACAGGAACCCGGTCGGTCGCCCTCCCTGCCGCCGCAGAGCTGAAGGGCAAGGACACTGCCCTCCCAGGCCAGCTGGGGCCTGCTCCAGAGCCGGACACGGCCAGGGACGGGAGCGCCACAGACCCATCTCCCACGAGCACAGTGAGCATCCTCGACGAGAACCAGCAGACCAAACCAAGACCACGCATAGAGACCAAGGGGGTCCCCCCGGGGGCACGACAGGGACACACCAGTACACAAACGTGGCCCGTCCCATGAGCAGAGTGAGGACACAGCTCACAAGCCCTGCGATGGACTCAGGAGAAGTGACAAAATCTAACAAATGGGGCACAGAACTGCTCATCACAGCCCAAAGCTGAGGTCAGACAGCTTCCTACAGCTTTTTCTAAAATCAGGAACAGAGGAAGGCTTCTGCTCACCATTCTATGCAACCTAGTACTGGAAATTCCCCTTGAACATTTGTCAAGAAAAACAAAGGAAAGACATCTGATTCCAAAGAAAGTGGTGAATGTGACTCTGTTCGTGGATGACGTGGACTTACAAACAGAAAACCAAAAGACCCCCCATGAAAACCTCTGAGTGTTAATAAATTTGGTAAAGTTGCAGGATACGAACTCAACATGAAGAAGTAGTGTTTTATGGACTCACAATGCTTTCCAAAAAGGAAACTAAGGCAGCTGTGGTGGTGCCCACCTGTACCCCAGTGGCTCAGGAGGCTGAGGCAGGAGGACCGCAAGTTCAAAGCCAGCCTCAGCATCTTAGCAAGGTTCTAAGCAACTAGTGAGACCCTGTCTCAAAATAAAAATTAAAAAGATCTGGTGATGTGGCTCAGGGGTTTAATACCCCTGGGTTTAGTTCCTGGTACTGGAAAAAAAAAAGAAAGATAGAAAGAAACTAAGAAAATAATTTATAACATCAAAAAGTAAAGTATTTTGGTACAAATTTGGTCAAAGGGTGAAGGTCTGTCCGTTGAAAACTATAAGACACTGGTGAGATTATTAAAGTCAGGAATAAATGGAAACAGACCCGTGTTCATGAAGTAGGAGGGGCAGTGTTATAAAGTGCCCCCCTGTGTCAGTCAGGTTCCCCGGGGAAGGGGGACGCACGGAGGGAGAGGGAGGGAGGGTTCCCAGGGGACCGGCCTGCATGGCGGCTGTGTGCAGAGAGAGAGCAGGGGTGAAGGTCTGGGAGGCCAGCCGTGTGGGTCCTGCAGACAGCGCTGTGACTCTAGAGGGCAGGGAGTGTCCCCGCCAGGAGAAGGCCGCGAGCCTTTCCTTTCCTCTTTCTTCTCTTTTTGGGTCTGCTCTGGTTTTGTGTCTTCTGTACGTGGCCCACAGCTGATTGACGGTGTGCCCCTGCCAAGGTCAGATCGTCCCCTCTCAGTCTACCAGCTCTTCTGAAAACGCCCGATGGACAGACCAAGAAGTGGTTCTTTTTTTTATGTGAATAAGTTTACTCTTATTTCTAATGAAGCCATTTCTGCATTACACAGAATCACGCTGATTCTTCAGGAGAAATAAGGAGTGGTTCTTTACCAGTCCTCTAGGTATGCCTGACCCAGTCCATGTGGCACCTAAAATCAACCATCTTGCTACCCAAAGAAATCTACAGACTCAAAGCAATCCCTTTTAAAATTCCAGGGGGCATTTTTCACATGCATAGATGAAAATGATCTTAAAATTCATGAGAAACCACACAAAAAAGTATCATAGCCAAAGCAATCTTGAACAAAACGAACAAAACAGGAGGGATCACACTCTCCAGTTTCGAAACGTACTACAAGGCTCTTGTGATCAAAGGATCACCCATCTCCACCAACGGAACGGAAGGGAGACCAGAAGCCCATCGCACCTTCTACGGTTGACTGTCGACCGAGACGGCAGAACACCCCAGGAGAAGGACCACCTCTAGGAACCTGGATGGGCTGGTACAGAAGACTGAAAGTGGACACATCTCAAACTTGCACAAAACCAAACTCAAAACAGTCTGCGGATTCCAAACAAGACCTAACCCCAAAACTCCCACAAGAACACACAGGGAGAGCTTCCTGACCTTAGTTTGAAAAATGAGTTTTCAAAGTAAGAACTTAAAAGCAGAGACAACCAAAGCAAAATCAGACAGAGGGCATCGCATCAGCCCAATCGGCTTCCCCGTCGAGGCTTTGCACAGCAGAGAAGCCAGTAAACGGGGTGAAGAGACCACACGCGGATTGGAGGAAATATCTGCGAACCACACCTCTGATGAGGGGCCGTTATGGAGCTGGACATCAGGTGTCCCCCAAAAGTGTGAGAGGGTCAGGAAAGTTCAGAGTGGAGTGACCGCTGTGAGAGCCTGAACCTCAGCGGCGTGGTAGTCACCGGCACGGAGGAGCCGGGTGGTCACTGCAGGCGGGAGGGGTCTGGCTGGAGGGGTGTGACCCGGAGGGAGGGGTGGGTCCTCTGTCCCACGAGCTGCAAGAAGGGATCCACAGACCCAGGAGTCATTAGAATAGTGGGGAGGAGAGCACCCAAGACGGAGGCCCGGGGGTGGCCAGGGGACACCTGCTGCCTAGGGACTTCTGGGCTGGCCTGCCCCGTGGGTGGTTGATGGGGTATGGGACTCAGAAAGGTCCAGTCGACACTATTTTGTCCTCTTCAACAAATCTGGGGACAGTGGCTTTCAAGCCTTCATTGACATGAGGTGGGGTGAGGGTCTACTGGCCCCAGAGGAGGGCTCTAGAGAAGGCCTTCGATGGCCGTGTTTGTGCCTGTGGGAGGGCGGCCTCCTTGGAGCAGTGTGTCATGGGGAGCATGAAGGACTCTGGGGACATGGGGACTCCACTCTGCCCCTGGCCCTTCCTCTTTCTCTCTGCCTGTGGCTGTCCTGCGCCGAGCAGGTTTCCTCGCCCACAGCTGACGGCTCGGGACTGCAAGCCTCGCAAACCTTTCCTCCTCAGTGGCCTTCCTCGGGTGTTTTGTTTCAGCAATGGACAGCTGACTAGCACCTGTCATTTGTGACAACATGGCGGACTGAAGACACCGTGCCAAATGAATAAGCCAGCACAGAAACACCTGCGCTGGGGGGACTCACTCAGACCTGGGCTCTGGAAAAGTCAGACTCACTGACCAAGAATAAAACATGAGGCCAGGTGGGAACAAGGAGCTGCCGTCAAGGCAGGAAGTCCCGGCCAGGAGGAGGTGGGCCTGGAGACATAAGGTGCAGCCCAAGACAGAGGATCCCAAACGCTTCCCACACATGAAGAGCATGTGAGGGACGTCTTGCTAAAAGGCTTTAGTCTGGCAGTCACTGTGCCACGTATGGGTATTGCAAAACGTCCTGTCACCTACCTTAGGTACATGGAATTCTTGTCAACTGCACCCCGTGAAGCTGGAAAAGAATAAATACTGAATAAAGCTGAGACTTCAGTTGTCTCTCTCTAAATTCCCCAGTTAAGGAAAATTCATCCGTCCTGTCCAAAGTATGCCGTAAAGTTCACTGGCACAGCCTGGGGCTTCGAGCCCTGCCTTGTGGCCCTTGAGTCCAGCTGGAGCTGATAATTTGAGCAGCTGCTTGGCCATTTCATGACATGGACAAGCCACAGCCATTCCCCCGGCAGTGAAGGGTTTCTTTCGCTGAAGCCAGCCAGCCCGGAGAGCTGATGCCAGATTCCCAGCTTTACCCTGCTGCTCCCGGGAAACTCTTCTGGTTCAGAAACTGCTCAGCCAGACGTCGCTCAGAAAAACCAGCCCTTCAATGTCCTGGGATGAGCAAGGAAACGCCTATTGTGAAGCAGGGGTTCATGCACCTTTGGAAATGCTGGAGGAGGACATCCAACAGGGATGATATGGGGCCGAGGCACTGAGTGGCCTCCAAAGCTTGCCAGGGACGGACAAGAATCTGTCCACCCACACTGGCCTGCGGCGGGCTAGATGGCTCCTGAGAGCGCACAGGCAGGCACGCGACCTCAACTCTGCCAGTGAAAAGACTTCTTTTCCACCTCCCAAATCCCACCTGAATTATTTTTATCTTTTCTTATTTTTACTTTTTATTCTGATTTGTTATACATGACAGCAGAATGCATTACAGTTCATATTACACATAGAGCACAATTTTTCATATCTCTGGTTGTATACAAAGGATAGTCACACCATTCATGTCTTCATACGTGTACTTAGGTAATGATGTCCATCTCATTCCACTGTCTTCCCTACCCCCATACCCCTCCCTTCCCCTCCCTCCCCTCTGCCCTATCTAGAGTTCATCTATTTCTCCCAGGCTCCCCCTCCCAACCCCACTATGAATCACCCCCCTTATATCAGAGAAAACATTCAGCATTTGGTTTTTGGGGATTAGCTAACTTCACTTAACATTATATTCTCCAAAGCCATCCATTTACCTGCAAATGCCATGATTTTATTCTCTTATTGCTGAGTAATATTCCATTGTGTGTATGTGCTGCATTTTCTTTAGCTGTTCATCTACTGAAGGGCATCTAGGTTGGTTCCACAGTTTAGCTATTGTGAATTGTGCTGCTATAAATATTGATGTGGCTGTGTCCCTGTAGTACGCTGCTTTTAAGTCCTTTGGGTATAGACCGAGGAGTGGGATAGCTGGGTCAAATGGTGGTTCCATTCTCAGTTTTCCAAGGACTCTCCACACTGCTCTCCATAGCAGTTGCACCGATTTGCAGTCCCACCAGCAGTGTATGAGTGGCCTTTTTCCCCACATCCTCACCAACACTCATTGTTGTTTGTATTCATAATAGCCGCCATTCTGATTGGAGTGAGATGGAATCTTAGGGTGGTTTTGATTTGCATTCTCTGATTGCTAGAGAAGTTGAACATTTTTTCATGTATTTGTTGATTGATTGTATATCACCTTCTGAGAAGTGTCTGTTCAGTTCCTTAGCTCATTTGTTGATTGGTTATTTGTTTTTTTGGTGTTTAGCCTTTTAAGTTCTTTATATAACCTAGAGACCAGTGCTCTATCTAATGTGCTCTCTACTCCAGACCCTGGCCATGTCCACCACTGCACAGGGAGAGAGTCCCTTGGGAAGCCTTGGAAGGGGACCGCAGGCTGTTCACCCGGCAGGTTTGAGTTTGTCCAAAGACACTGATGGTGCCTGTGGCCCCTGTGAGCCCCCCTTCAGCCAAGAACCTGCCAATCAGGAGCTCAGGTTACACTTCAGTGACCAAGACAAGTGACACTCAGCACACAGGGACAGACTGACTGGCATCTGTGACACCGTACTCTGGAGTGTCCCCAGGCACCTGGGGTCCCCTCAGGGAGGTGGGGCTGAGGTAACTGGGATGGGGTCAACAAGTTCCTGATCCTTTTAACCGTACCCATCAGGAAAGGCTAAAAGAGAGCAGTAACACTGTGAGCATAAAACCCAGAATCCCGAAGAGCCAGACATCAGCAGCACTCGCCCGAGATGGTCTGAAGGACAGAAGCACCATCCTCCTTCCCGCTGGGTGCTCCTCTTGCACCCGAGTGGCCGGCTGCACACTCTGCAGGGGACGGGAGGCAGGGTCCTTGGATGCATCCAAAACCCAGAAGTAGTTAAAAATCTCAGATCTGCACTTTGCGACAACACTGCCTCTTTTGCAGCTAATGCAGAAATAAACTTTGTAATTGAGAAATTGAACTCTGAAATGATTCTTCTATTAATTATTTTCCCAGCTTAAATGAGTGTAAGTTTTTTAAGTAATCAATGGGCACTTAACAAGCACAAAGTCATCATTTTTAATAGGATCATTAGTGCATTTTTTTCACAAAAGTGGTGGCTATTGAATCTATGCTGCCTATGAATCAAAACGTCAGATTCATCGTTACTATTCTCCAGTAAAAGTTAATGGAGACACTGTATTCCACGGTACATGTGGCCACAATACTTTGTGAATCATGCCGCCCGCCCTCCCTGCCAGGTGTGCGTGTGCGTGTCAGATCCCACGGCCATTAAACACGGTCTTCAAATGCTCTGATCCTATGGCCATTAAACTTACCTCAATCTGTCTGTGCTATTGGCCTTACAAATCCTGCGTTACCTTTTACATTTAATGTTGAAAACACCACCCTTGCCACACATCGACTCTGATTTCACCCTCTTAATCTATATTCCAGTCACCTCGATCGACGTTTTGAAGATTCATAACAAAAGAGTCACCTTTTTTATTTTTTATTTATTTTTTTTTTTTGCAAGCAGCTTGTTACTCGATTCCAAGAGTATGGAGAGGGTTTGCTTCTGAAAACAGCGTGACAGCTAAAAGCCACGGACACATCAGATGAAATACTAATGAGTTTCAAATACGTGTGGCTCACTCTGTGTGCACGGGTCCCTGAGCAGAATGCTAGGCTGGGACAAGGCCACAGAGCCCCTTGGTGGCTCAGAGGAGGGCAGCTGAGGACCCTCAGGTCTGTCCCACGTGCCCCACTCCTTCCGCCAGAGCACTGTGCCTTCCTTCTCCTGGGGTACCAGGTGACGCCTAGAGACAAAGTGTAATGAACTTGGGACCAACCGAGGCGCTAAGGGCGGGGCAGGGAGGCAGTCGGGAGCCCCAGTGGTGAGCTGTCTGCTCTGCCATCGGGAAGACCAAGGCCAGTCCACAGGGCTGCGAGGAGCTTCCAGACTCAACGAGGAAAATCTCCCTCAGCCGGGAGCAAGGCTCCGAGTGGGCAGTCAGGACTCCCAGCCGTGTCCAGGAGGCCTGGTCTCCCTCAGCAGGGAGCAAGGCTCCGAGTGGGCAGCTCTCAGGCCCTGAACGGCACCTTTACCAGTGTGTGCTTCGCCTGTGAAATCTCACCTGAGCTACAGGAAAAGAGTCACCGAAGTCGCTCAGTCAACTCCCTCAGCTCCCGTCACCCAGCCTCACCCGGCCTCTCTCTTTGAGGATTCTGGCCAGGTCATTTCTGTAAAACCACAAAGGCAGGAGGATCCCCCGTACCTCAGGGGGCACAAATAAAAGACACTGTCCTTCCATCAATGTCAAGTTTTACAGCTTCACCAAGGGATTTCGTGGGGAAATATGAACTTTACTGGAATCAGTGACTAGAGGACACAGTCCAACTGTGCTGGACATGAGAGGGTCCCTGCTCCACCCTGAGGTCCCCTCGCCAGGCGGCACAGACACGACGGGAGGCAGAACTCAGCCAACGGTCACAGCCACAGACACAACCCTGTGGCAGTCACATGAGAGCCGAGTGCCGGCTCCACCCACGTGTGACTCCCACCCTGCGCCTCTCCTGAGGGGTCCAAGAGAGACACTGTCACCGTGCAGCAGCTGCCCCACGTCAGAGGAGGGGACAGGGCCTGAGCGTCCCTACCGCAGTCATCTGGTCCTGGCCGTAGCTTCTGACGGCAGCAGCTCCTGGTTTGTCCCCCTGAAGTTCCCAGAGGAGGCCATCAGTGCTGTCAACTGTCCACACCGGCTCTGAGGTCCACCGACTCTGAGGTCCACACCGGCTCTGAGGTGCAGGGACGCGGCTCTGGACCCTCAAGGCTCCACTTGGGGGCCTTGGTCTTTGGAAGGCACCTCCGAGCTCGCTCCTCACTGACAAGCGACAGAACACTGCTGTCCAAGGCAAATACAAGGCGGGCACAGACAGGAGTCACGTTTCTCATACTAAGCTTCAGGGTGCTCACTTTTCTTTTCTTTTGATGCTGGGGATTGAACTGGGGGGAATTCCACCACGGGCCACATCCCCAGCCTATTTTTGTAATGTTTTTAAATTTAGAGACAGGGTCTCACTGAGTTGCTTGGCACCTCTGAGATGCTTACAGTTTAAACTCGTTGGGGAAGGACACCAAACCTGATCCATCCACACTGTCACCCCCTCGGAGTCAGCTCCCGGGTGTCAGGCAGCCTGAGACCCAGGTGTGCTCCCAGCTCCTCCCAGTTCTCAGGAGCTGCATCTCCAGGGCTGGAGGGACACACGGCTGCAGGGACACTCCCCCTGTCTGTGACAGAGTCTGCTCTGCAGGGCAGCTGGGGACGAATGACAATAAGGAAGAGAAAACAAGCCCTGGCCATCCAAAGCCCTGGCTGACAAAGAGGAATCAGAAGGACCCACACTCTGTGGCCAACGAGGACACGGGACGTTTGAAATGCCACCCAGCAAACCTTCTCAGGACCGACATGATGCTGGTTAAGCATTTGAAGTTGGAGATTCCAAGTTTTATACCTGCTTTTACCATCTTCTGCTGACTGATCCCAACAAGAAATTTGCCCTGATTTCACCTTGACTTTCATTTGAAAATGAGAATAAGGAGATCTGAGCTCACATGGCTTTTGGGGGTTTTTTTGGCATTGGGAATTGAACCCAGCAGCACTTAACCACTGAGCCACATCCCAGCCCTTTTTATTTTTCACTTTGAGTCAGAGTCTTGCTAAGTTGCTTAGGGCCTCACTCAGTGGCTAGGACTGGCTTGCACTCTCAATCCTCCTGCTCCAGCCTCCTGAGTGGCTGGGATTACAGGTGAGCACCACACAGCCTGGCTCACACAGCTCTTAACAAACGAATAAACATTGAAATAAAACCACGTTTAGGAGCAATGCAAAGCTTTCTGGTTGTTAACCCTTCCTCAAATGCAGGGCCTGTGCTTTCCTGGTCTGGTGCCTTTAATCCTGCCAAAGAATCTCCCAGGATCTGTAAGGGACATCTTCTGACGTGCTCCTGGGGATGGAGAAGTGTAGCCCCAGGAGCTTGGACATGCCTGCCAGGCTGCTGCTACCTCCTACAGGACCCTGCCTGCCTCCGACCAACCCTGGGTCACCCATAAAGGCCACCGCTCCTCCAGCAAAAGGGCCAATCAGGGCAAGGACTGTCCCTCAGCTCTCCGAGCAGCAGGGACCAGGTCAGTGGAGGGTTCAGACCTAAGATGAATCACAGAGCTTCAGCCAGCAGGGCCAGGTCTCCCTTCCTGTGAAGGCCCAGTGTGACTAAGAGCTGGTGCAGCGCTGGCAGGAGGAATCAGAGGTCGGGGGAAACACATACAAGGCACAGGTGAGTGGCGGCAGCGCATCTGGCAGGAGCAGGTTTGGGGTGCGCTTGGCTCTAGCTGCGACCTCTCCAGGGCGTCCTCAGGACCGGCTCCTGCCTGGATACTGAATGTCTAAGGAGGAACCGTGGAACACCCAGGATGGAATCAGGAACTGCTCCAGACCTGCCTGGCCGACAGTGTAAGGCTTATGAGGCTCTCTAACATCCAGAAACGCTTGCGAAGAGTCGGTACTTTGAACATAAATATTTTTTACTGTGTTAAACAGCAAATATTCTGAGCAATGTAACATCAAAATGCTGTCAGATATTTATGCCTTGGGCAGAAAAATATTAAATCTTTTTTTTTTCTAACTTAGCCTGTGTTATCCCACATATAGAGGCTGAGCAAAAGGCAGACGTGTGGGTGATTGACCTGGGAATCAAGGCTCTGCGGAGGGACCCAGCTGGGGGAGGTTGGGGAGGGAGTCTAGGCGGCACCTCTGCTGTGGGAAACTGGACTCCAGCCCACGGGGCCCCTGACGTCTTACTGCCACTGAGAGGTTCTTTGCCAAGGGTGGCCTCACGGGCGCCAATGTCCAGCCGCCTTCAGTGAGCGTCCTAGGTGGCGGCATCAGCCACCTTCAGAAAGGAAGCCGGAGGCAGGAGTGAGGTCCTAGTTAGGAAGGCAAAGGGGTCCCAGGCCACACAGACCCTGCCGCTGCGGCAGGGCAGGAAGCGCAGACCGGGGGGGCTTGGGCCGTGCAGAGGAGGCCCAGCACAGCCCACCCCTGCAACACTCCCTGGTCACTTAGGGCCAGAATGAGGGCGACCTCGACATGCAGCCAGAGGGCGCTGGGGAGCAGACACCAGCTCTTCAGTGGTGTCCGGCACTCCCATCCCCCTCCAGCATGGCCATCCCACCCGTCCCTCACGGCAGTCAGCAGGTCAGCTGACTGGGCTTCTGCCAGGTGGGGGCACAGACCTTCATCTGTAGAGGATCTCTATTCCTAGCCGCCCTGTCCTTTGTCAGGCCTTGATGGTGACGGTTACTAGTTCTCCGTTGTCAGTGGACACAGAAGCATCCAAAGACACATGGTGAATCCTGTGGGTTCCAGACGCGTCCCGTCTGCCTGTCCCCGCCGCAGGCTTCGCTCCTCCTGACAGCGGGAAGCGCATCCCATCAGAACCGCAGGCTGTCCCTTACCTGGGCACTCTGGCACAGTGCCCACAGGAGCAGGGTCAGACGTAGCTGTGGGCTGGGGACCAGCGTGTGCCTTGGTGGACACCCCCGTCCCTGCCAAGAGCCGGGGCCTATAATCTGGAAAACCTGAGGCTGTTGGAACAGAGACACAGATTCCCCGCCAGGGCACTTGAGGGTGTGACAGAGCCAACTCAGCTTCAGACACCAGTGTGGACTTGGAGACGAAACCGCTGTGTGGACGTGGAGAGATAGATCCGCTGTGTGGACGTGGAGACGGAGCTGCTGTGTGGACATGGAGACAGAACCACTGTGTGGACGTGGAGACGGAGACAGAACCGCTATGTGAACGTGGAGAGATAGATCCGCTGTGTGGACATGGTGACAGAGAACCACTGTGTGGACGTGGAGACAGAGAACCACTGTGTGGACGTGGAGACGGAACCGCTGTGTGGACGTGGAGACACAGAACCGCTGTGTGAGCGTGGAGACGGAGACAGAACCGCTATGTGAACGTGGAGAGATAGATCCGCTGTGTGGACATGGTGACAGAGAACCACTGTGTGGACGTGGAGACGGAGACAGAACCGCTATGTGAACATGGAGAGATAGATCCGCTGTGTGGACATGGTGACAGAGAACCACTGTGTGGACGTGGAGACAGAGAACCACTGTGTGGACGTGGAGACGGAACCGCTGTGTGGACGTGGAGACGGAACCGCTGTGTGGACGTGGAGAGATAGATCCGCTGTGTGGACATGGTGACAGAGAACCACTGTGTGGACGTGGAGACGGAACCACTGTGTGGACGTGGAGACAGAGAACCACTGTGTGGACGTGGAGACGGAACCGCTGTGTGGAAGTGGAGACGGAACCGCTGTGTGGACGTGGAGACGGAACCGCTGTGTGGAAGTGGAGACGGAACCGCTGTGTGGACGTGGAGACGGAACCGCTGTGTGGACGTGGAGACGGAACCGCTGTGTGGACGTGGAGACGGAACCGCTGTGAGGACGTGGAGACGGAACCGCTGTGAGGACATGGAGATAGAACCACTGTGTGAATGTGGAGAGACAAAACCACTGTGAGGACGTGGAGACAGAACCACTGTGTGGACATGGAGATGGAACCACTGTGTGGACGTGGAGACAGAACCACTGTGTGGACGTGGAGACAGAACCACTGTGTGAATGTGGAGACGGAACCACTGTGTGGACGTGGAGACAGAACCACTGTGAGGACATGGAGACAGAACCACTGTGAGGACATGGAGATGGAACCACTGTGTGGACGTGGAGACAGAACCACTGTGAGGATGTGGAGACGGAACCACTGTGAGGACGTGGAGACGGAACCACTGTGAGGACATGGAGATGGAACCACTGTGTGGACGTGGAGACGGAACCACTGTGTGGACGTGGAGACGGAACCACTGTGAGGACGTGGAGACGGAACCACTGTGAGGACATGGAGATGGAACCACTGTGTGGACGTGGAGACAGAACCACTGTGAGGACGTGGAGACAGAACCACTGTGAGGACGTGGAGACGGAACCACTGTGTGAATGTTTAGAGACAGAACCACTGTGTGGACGTGGAGACAGAACCACTGTGAGGACGTGCAGACGGAACCGCTGTGTGGACGTGGAGATAGAACCACTGTGAGGACGTGGAGACGGAACCACTGTGTGGACGTGGAGACAGAACCACTGTGAGGACGTGCAGACGGAACCACTGTGAGGACGTGGAGACAGAACCACTGTGAGGACGTGGAGACAGAACCACTGTGTGGACGTGGAGACAGAGAACCACTGTGTGGACATGGTGACAGAGAACCACTGTGTGGACGTGGAGACAGAACCACTGTGAGGACGTGGAGACGGAACCGCTGTGTGGACATGGAGACAGAACCGCTGTGAGGACGTGGAGACAGAACCACTGTGTGGACATGGAGATAGATCCGCTGTGTGGACGTGGAGACAGAACCACTGTGTGGACGTGGAGACAGACCACTGTGTGGACATGGAGACAGAACCGCTGTGTGGACATGGAGACACAGAACCACTGTGTGGACGTGGAGACAGAACCACTGTGTGGACATGGAGACACAGAACCACTGTGTGGACATGGAGACACAGAACCACTGTGTGGACGTGGAGAGGCAAAACCACTGTGAGGACGTGGAGATGGAACCACTGTGTGGACGTGGAGACAGACCACTGTGTGGACATGGAGACGGAACCGCTGTGTGGACATGGAGACACAGAACCACTGTGTGGACATGGAGACGGAACCACTGTGTGGACGTGGAGACAGACCACTGTGTGGACATGGAGACGGAACCGCTGTGTGGACATGGAGACACAGAACCACTGTGTGGACGTGGAGACAGAACCACTGTGTGGACATGGAGATAGATCCGCTGTGTGGACGTGGAGACAGAACCACTGTGTGGACGTGGAGACAGACCACTGTGTGGACATGGAGACAGAACCGCTGTGTGGACATGGAGACACAGAACCACTGTGTGGACGTGGAGACAGAACCACTGTGTGGACATGGAGACACAGAACCACTGTGTGGACGTGGAGACAGAACCACTGTGTGGACATGGAGATAGAACCACTGTGAGGATGTGGAGATAGAACCACTGTGTGAATGTGGAGAGACAGAACCACTGTGTGGACGTGGAGACACAGAACCGCTGTGTAGACGTGGAGACACAGAACCACTGTGTGGACGTGGAGATAGAACCGCTGTGTGGACGTGCAGATAGAACCGCTGGGTGGACGTGGAGACACAGAACTGCTATGTGGACGTGGAGACAGAACCACTGTGTGGACGTGGAGATAGAACCACTGTGTGGACGTGGAGACACAGAACCACTGTGTGGACATGGAGACAGAACCGCTGTGTGGACGTGGAGTGGACATGGAGACGGAACCACTGTGTGGACATGGAGACACAGAACCACTGTGTGGACGTGGAGACACAGAACCACTGTGTGGACGTGGAGACGGAACCGCTGTGTGGACATGGAGACACAGAACCGCTGTGTGAGCGTGGAGACGGAACCACTGTGAGGACGTGGAGACAGAACCGCTGTGAGGACGTGGAGACACAGAACCACTCTGTGGACGTGGAGACACAGAACCACTCTGTGGACGTGGAGACAGAACCGCTGTGTGGACGTGGAGACAGGCATGTGAGAGGGTCAGCTGTGGTGTTGGGGCTCGGTTTTCTCTGAGGTTTTTTTGCTTGACCCTCAGTGTATCTTAGCCACTCCTCCAAAACAAGGAAGGAACCTGGAACGGGTTCCTGGGTGGAGGACGGCCCGTGCAGACCCTTGGCTCAGGTCACTGGCTGGCAGAGTGCCACACTCAGGGGAAGTATCTGAGTGTCCACTGATTGCTTTTTAGTTGCAAGAAATAAAATCCACTTGAGTCAGCTGAAGAAGGAAGGTGAACTGACCGAGTCCAGCTTGTTGGCGCAGTGTTAGGAGGCCGAGGGCAGGGACACAGGGAAGGTGCTGGAACAAGGGAGCTGGGGTGACCGAGGGCCTCTGAGTGGCTCACTTCTGCTGACACCATCTCCGTTCTGCGGGCGACGGCGTCTCTGTTCCTCCCTCCAGAGTCAGCCCTCACCCCCTCAGCAACAGGCTGCGCCCTGTGAGACCCGTCCTGGTTGAGACTCTCTCTGCTGCCCCACCCCACATCCCAGCTCCAACCCGCCCCGCGGTCCCCGCCAAGTGGCCCTCCCGCCTCTCCACCCTGGCGCCCTGCCACTGCGCCCAACGCACTGGTCTCTCAGCTCTTGGGAAGAGGCGAGGTTGTCTTGGCTCGGGGACCCTGCACTGGCTGTCCCCCTGACGGACCCTGCTCCTGCAGATGTGGGCACAGCCGCTCCCTCCCTGCTGCTTTCCCCCCAGAGTCACCCTCCAGGGCCTCGAAGTCCACCATACGGGCCAGTCCTAGCCGGTCCCCGGCACTCCAGCACACGCTGGTTCTCTCCCTGTTCTGGACTCTCCAAGGAGTCACTGTCCCTTTCTGTTTGTCCATCCTTGGGCCAGAGGCACCGTCCCTCAGGGGGCTCCCTCGGCCTCCAGGGCCATGAGGTGAGCAGCCTGCTCCACACTCTCCCTGTCACAATGTCCAGTTGACCATGGGTGTGTGTGCATGTGTGCGTGTGTGTGCATGTGTATGTGCGCGTGTGTGCGTGTGTGCATATGTGTGTGCATATGTGTGTGCATGTGTGAGTGTGTGTGTACATGTGTGTGTGCGTGTGGTCGCCCCTGGTGGAGGAGGACGGCCCAGTGAACAGTCAGTGTGCAGTCACACCCAGAGCACCTGTGGCGACAGGCACATCCTGTGTCACCAAGGGCTACAGTCAGTGTGCTCAGGTGGCCTTGTGTAACAGACTGGGTGGCAGTTTCTTATGCCAACTTATGACCCATAGTCACACAAGTTGAAATGCAGACACTGTGTTGAAGAGGAAGAAAGGAGTGTGTTGGACTGAAAGCAGACCTTTAGGAAATCATTATGATAAACAGCTTTCCCAATCTTATTCCATGGAAAAAAATAGTTCCTCAAACCATAATCTGAGCTAAATGAAAGCAAGATTATCTTATCAAATTAAGCTGGAAATGCTATACATTATATCCCCTTTCTCAGCATTCACAGTATATATTTCCATTTTAAAACTCTGAGAAACAGGAACATGGGAAACTGTTGGTTTTATTTAACTTGGATTTTCCCAGAAGTATCCCAATATAATTTTCAACAAGCAGTAGGTTTAACCATTATTTAAATCCCACCCAGTCTTAATTCCCCAGGAGCTTGTCATAATAAAGAGGAATGCTTTCCAGACGTGACTGCGCAGTGATTCTGTGAGATAATTAATCTGCGATAACACATTTCTCATTGAATAACAGAACCCAAAGATACAATACGGTATTCCTCACAGACACCTGATTCTACGCGTCTCTGCCCTAAACAGACCACACTGCACGTGAAGCATCCCTGCCTGTGCCCCCCTGAAGCTGCCTGCCCTGCAGCAGGTCGACTTCCTGAGCTTCGTCCTGCCCATTAAGGGCCGCGAGAATGCCTCCCACAAGGTACTCCCCAATGTTTCCGTTTCCCGGTCCATAAAATGGGTTCAATTGGGTATTTATATAAATTGATTGGCTCTAATGCATTTTTGCATTTTCTGAAACATCTAAGCCATTAAGTAAATCTATGTGGTACATTCGTTATTTGTGGCTGATTAACATAATCTCTTTCCAAACTTCATGAATATTAGTTGGGCACCTACTGCATGCAGTAGAACCTGCTGAATGAACAGGGTCCTCTCCTTTTACACTCTAAAGGGCTTCTTCGGTGCAATGCCAGGAAAGTAGGGAGAGATTGAAATTAGGCCCATATCTACCTCTAGACCATCTGTCCATCCATTTATCATTTCTTTTTTAATTTAAACGTGCAGCTCTGGACACACTTCAAACATACACTCGGCCGTGTTTGCTAGTGGACTGAAGGTTGCTCTGCTCATGAGCAGGCAACTGGCAGGGAGTGGACCTTCACCAAGACGGGACAGGCTGGTGGGCAGGTAGGGTCGGGTGGATGGCACAGAGCTCCACCTGGGCTCAGGAGGTCTGAGGTGCCTTTTGATACCCAGTGGAGAAGCAGGACAGACAACCTGGGGCCCACTATGGAGACGGGATCACACAGGGGATACGCAGAGCAGCAGAACAGAGGAGAGGAAGGGAATGCCCATACAAGCGCCGGGGGCCACTCAGCAAATGGGACAGGACACAGCAAGGACCCTGAAAAGTGACGCGCAGGGCCAACGACGCAGACAGAAGACCAGGAAATAGGTATTCAAAAGCTGGGGCACAGGGGCTGGACGTGGAGCGAGACCAGGTGAAGGCAAGCCAAGGGGAGGACACTGCAGAAGGGTCCCTGGACTGGACACTGAAATCCAGGACGGCCAACACTCTGCAGAGCACTGCAAGGACTCTGGACTGGCAGGCACCACTGGACGGGGCTAAGGAACAAAGAGACGATCTGACACAGACGGAAAGGTCAGTGTACCCCTTCCATGACACCAGAGGGTGCAGAGACGGAAGAGAAGCAGGGCAGTGGGTCAGGGAGGGACGGGGTAACTCAGAAGGAGAACCTGGAGGCTAGGACCACGGACGCAGCAGAGGAGGCCGTGAGAAGCCACACTTTGGATACACTTGAAGGACAGAGCAACGGGATTTCCAGACGGCCTGGATATGGGGAAGGAGACAAAGAGTCCAAGGGACTCCACCACAAGCAGGAAGGACTGGGCACCAACCAATGCCACTAACGCACCCATCACACTCAGAGGGGACACACACTCAGGGCACTGCTAAGCTCTGATAGAACGTGGAGGGACACTGAGGGGATTGATGGAGAAAATGTAGGAGACAAGGACGTCCGGAGGAGAGGAGAAGGAGAGACAAGGACGTCCTGAGGAGAGGAGGAGACCACCCCTGACAAAGGTAGCGAGAGGTCAGCCAGGACGAGACAGCACGGTAAGCATCGCCTAGTGGGAGAGGACAGAGGTGTCCAGGACAGAGATGCCCAGGGACATGCTAGCTGGCCAGAGCCCTCACAGAGGCCACACTGACCATGACGAGGTCTGTGTTAGAGTCAGAGTGCAGATGACTGGTGGCAATACAAGGATCACTGGTGACCATGACGAGGGCTGTGTTAGAGCCATGGTGCAGATGACTGTGACACTAACAAGGATCACTGGTAACCATGAGGAGGGCTGTGTTAGAGCCATGGTGCAGATGAGTGGTGGCACTAACAAGGATCACTGGTGGCCATGACGAGGGCTGTGTTAGAGCCATGGTGCAGATGACTGTGACACTAAAAAGGATCACTGGTGACCATGACGAGGGTTGTGTTAGAGCCATGGTGCAGATGACTGTGACACTAACAAGGATCACTGGTGACCATGACGAGGGCTGTGTTAGAGCCATGGTGCAGATGACTGTGACACTAACAAGGATCACTGGTGACCATGACGAGGGCTGTGTTACAGCCATGGTGCAGATGACTGTGACACTAACAAGGATCACTGGTGACCATGACGAGGGCTGTGTTAGAACCATGGTGCAGATGACTGTGACACTAACAAGGATCACTGGTGACCATGACGAGGGCTGTGTTAGAGCCATGGTGCAGATGACTGTGGCACTAACAAGGATCACTGGTGACCATGACGAGGGCTGTGTTACAGCCATGGTGCAGATGACTGTGGCACTAACAAGGATCACTGGTGACCATGACGAGGGCTGTGTTACAGCCATGGTGCAGATGACTGTGGCACTAACAAGGATCACTGGTGGCCATGACGAGGGCTGTGTTAGAGCCATGGTGCAGATGACTGTGACACTAAAAAGGATCACTGGTGACCATGACGAGGGTTGTGTTAGAGCCATGGTGCAGATGACTGTGACACTAACAAGGATCACTGGTGACCATGACGAGGGCTGTGTTAGAGCCATGGTGCAGATGACTGTGACACTAACAAGGATCACTGGTGACCATGACGAGGGCTGTGTTACAGCCATGGTGCAGATGACTGTGGCACTAACAAGGATCACTGGTGACCATGACGAGGGCTGTGTTAGCACCATTGTGCAGATGAGTGGTGGCACTAACAAGGATCACTGGTGACCATGACGAGGGCTGTGTTAGAGCCATGGTGCAGATGACTGTGACACTAACAAGGATCACTGGTGACCATGACGAGGGCTGTGTTACAGCCATGGTGCAGATGACTGTGGCACTAACAAGGATCACTGGTGACCATGACGAGGGCTGTGTTACAGCCATGGTGCAGATGACTGTGACACTAACAAGGATCACTGGTGGCCATGACGAGGGCTGTGTTAGAGCCATGGTGCAGATGACTGTGGCACTAACAAGGATCACTGGTGACCATGACGAGGGCTGTGTTACAGCCATTGTGCAGATGACTGTGACACTAACAAGGATCACTGGTGACCATGACAAGGGCTGTGTTAGAGTCACAGTGCAGATGACTGATGGCAATACAAGAATCACTGGTGACCATGACAAGGGCTGTGTTAGAGCCATGGTGCAGACTGTGACACTAACAAGGATCACTGGTGACCATGACAAGGGCTGTGTTAGAGCCATGGTGCAGATGACTGTGACATTAACAAGGATCACTGGTGACCATGACGAGGGCTGTGTTACAGCCATGGTGCAGATGACTGTGGCACTAACAAGGATCACTGGTGGCCATGACGAGGGCTGTGTTAGAGCCATGGTGCAGATGACTGTGACACTAAAAAGGATCACTGGTGACCATGACGAGGGCTGTGTTACAGCCATGGTGCAGATGACTGTGACACTAACAAGGATCACTGGTGACCATGACGAGGGCTGTGTTAGAGCCATGGTGCAGATGACTGTGACACTAACAAGGATCACTGGTGACCATGACGAGGGCTGTGTTACAGCCATGGTGCAGATGACTGTGACACTAACAAGGATCACTGGTGACCATGACGAGGGCTGTGTTACAGCCATGGTGCAGATGACTGTGGCACTAACAAGGATCACTGGTGACCATGAGGAGGGCTGTGTTAGAGCCATGGTGCAGATGACTGTGACACTAACAAGGATCACTGGTGACCATGACGAGGGCTGTGTTACAGCCATGGTGCAGAGTGTGACACTAACAAGGATCACTGGTGACCATGACAAGGGCTGTGTTAGAGCCATGGTGCAGATGACTGTGGCACTAACAAGGATCACTGGTGACCATGACGAGGGCTGTGTTACAGCCATGGTGCAGATGACTGTGACACTAACAAGGATCACTGGTGACCATGACGAGGGCTGTGTTAGAGCCATGGTGCAGATGACTGTGACACTAACAAGGATCACTGGTGACCATGACGAGGGCTGTGTTAGAGCCATGGTGCAGATGACTGTGGCACTAACAAGGATCACTGGTGACCATGACGAGGGCTGTGTTAGAGCCATGGTGCAGATGACTGTGACACTAACAAGGATCACTGGTGACCATGACGAGGTCTGTGTTACAGCCATGGTGCAGATGACTGAGACACTAACAAGGATCACTGGTGACCATGACGAGGGCTGTGTTAGATCCATGGTGCAGATGACTGTGGCACTAACAAGGATCACTGGTGACCATGACGAGGGCTGTGTTAGAGCCATGGTGCAGATGACTGTGGCACTAACAAGGATCACTGGTGACCATGACGAGGGCTGTGTTACAGCCATGGTGCAGAGTGTGACACTAACAAGGATCACTGGTGACCATGACGAGGGCTGTGTTAGAGCCATGGTGCAGATGACTGTGGCACTAACAAGGATCACTGGTGACCATGACGAGGGCTGTGTTAGAGCCATGGTGCAGATGACTGTGGCACTAAAAAGGATCACTGGTGACCATGACGAGGGCTGTGTTACAGCCATGGTGCAGATGACTGTGGCACTAACAAGGATCACTGGTGACCATGACGAGGGCTGTGTTAGAGCCATGGTGCAGATGACTGTGACACTAACAAGGATCACTGGTGACCATGACGAGGGCTGTGTTACAGCCATGGTGCAGATGACTGTGACACTAACAAGGATCACTGGTGACCATGACGAGGGCTGTGTTACAGCCATGGTGCAGATGACTGTGGCACTAACAAGGATCACTGGTGACCATGAGGAGGGCTGTGTTAGAGCCATGGTGCAGATGACTGTGACACTAACAAGGATCACTGGTGACCATGACGAGGGCTGTGTTACAGCCATGGTGCAGAGTGTGACACTAACAAGGATCACTGGTGACCATGACAAGGGCTGTGTTAGAGCCATGGTGCAGATGACTGTGGCACTAACAAGGATCACTGGTGACCATGACGAGGGCTGTGTTACAGCCATGGTGCAGATGACTGTGACACTAACAAGGATCACTGGTGACCATGACGAGGGCTGTGTTAGAGCCATGGTGCAGATGACTGTGACACTAACAAGGATCACTGGTGACCATGACGAGGGCTGTGTTAGAGCCATGGTGCAGATGACTGTGGCACTAACAAGGATCACTGGTGACCATGACGAGGGCTGTGTTAGAGCCATGGTGCAGATGACTGTGGCACTAACAAGGATCACTGGTGACCATGACGAGGGCTGTGTTAGAGCCATGGTGCAGATGACTGTGGCACTAACAAGGATCACTGGTGACCATGACGAGGGCTGTGTTACACCCATGGTGCAGATGACTGTGGCACTAACAAGGATCACTGGTGACCATGACGAGGGCTGTGTTAGAGCCATGGTGCAGAGTGTGACACTAACAAGGATCACTGGTGACCATGACGAGGGCTGTGTTAGAGCCATGGTGCAGATGACTGTGGCACTAACAAGGATCACTGGTGACCATGACGAGGGCTGTGTTAGAGGCATGGTGCAGAGTGTGACACTAACAAGGATCACTGGTGACCATGACGAGGGCTGTGTTAGAGCCATGGTGCAGATGAGTGGTGGCACTAACAAGGATCACTGGTGGCCATGACGAGGGCTGTGTTAGAGCCATGGTGCAGATGACTGTGACACTAAAAAGGATCACTGGTGACCATGACGAGGGTTGTGTTAGAGCCATGGTGCAGATGACTGTGACACTAACAAGGATCACTGGTGACCATGACGAGGGCTGTGTTAGAGCCATGGTGCAGATGACTGTGACACTAACAAGGATCACTGGTGACCATGACGAGGGCTGTGTTAGAGCCATGGTGCAGATGACTGTGACACTAACAAGGATCACTGGTGACCATGACGAGGGCTGTGTTAGAGCCATGGTGCAGATGACTGTGACACTAACAAGGATCACTGGTGACCATGACGAGGGCTGTGTTACAGCCATGGTGCAGATGACTGTGGCACTAACAAGGATCACTGGTGACCATGACGAGGGCTGTGTTAGATCCATGGTGCAGACTGTGACACTAACAAGGATCACTGGTGACCATGACGAGGGCTGTGTTACACCCATGGTGCAGATGACTGTGGCACTAACAAGGATCACTGGTGACCATGACAAGGGCTGTGTTAGAGCCATGGTGCAGACTGTGACACTAACAAGGATCACTGGTGACCATGACGAGGGCTGTGTTAGATCCATGGTGCAGACTGTGACACTAACAAGGATCACTGGTGACCATGACGAGGGCTGTGTTAGAGCCATGGTGCAGATGACTGTGACACTAACAAGGATCACTGGTGACCATGACGAGGGCTGTGTTAGAGCCATGGTGCAGAGTGTGACACTAACAAGGATCACTGGTGACCATGACGAGGGTTGTGTTAGAGCCATGGTGCAGACTGTGACACTAACAAGGATCACTGGTGACCATGACGAGGGCTGTGTTAGAGCCATGGTGCAGATGACTGTGACACTAACAAGGATCACTGGTGACCATGACGAGGGCTGTGTTACAGCCATGGTGCAGATGACTGTGGCACTAACAAGGATCACTGGTGACCATGACGAGGGCTGTGTTAGAGCCATGGTGCAGATTACTGTGGCACTAACAAGGATCACTGGTGACCATGACGAGGGCTGTGTTACAGCCATGGTGCAGACTGTGACACTAACAAGGATCACTGGTGACCATGACGAGGGCTGTGTTAGAGCCACAGTGCAGATGACTGAGACACTAACAAGGATCACTGGTGACCATGACGAGGGCTGTGTTAGAGCCATGGTGCAGATGACTGTGGCACTAACAAGGATCACTGGTGACCATGACGAGGGTTGTGTTAGAGCCATGGTGCAGACTGTGACACTAACAAGGATCACTGGTGACCATGCCGAGGGCTGTGTTAGAGCCATGGTGCAGATGACTGTGGCACTAACAAGGATCACTGTTGACCATGACGAGGGCTGTGTTACAGCCATGGTGCAGATGACTGTGGCACTAACAAGGATCACTGGTGACCATGACAAGGGCTGTGTTAGAGCCATGGTGCAGACTGTGACACTAACAAGGATCACTGTTGACCATGACGAGGGCTGTGTTAGAGCCATGGTGCAGATGACTGTGGCACTAACAAGGATCACTGGTGACCATGACGAGGGCTGTGTTACAGCCATGGTGCAGATGACTGTGGCACTAACAAGGATCACTGGTGACCATGACGAGGGCTGTGTTACAGCCATGGTGCAGATGACTGTGGCACTAACAAGGATCACTGGTGACCATGACGAGGGCTGTGTTAGAGCCATGGTGCAGATGACTGTGACACTAACAAGGATCACTGGTGACCATGACGAGGGCTGTGTTACAGCCATGGTGCAGATGACTGTGACACTAACAAGGATCACTGGTGACCATGACGAGGGCTGTGTTACAGCCATGGTGCAGATGACTGTGGCACTAACAAGGATCACTGGTGACCATGACGAGGGCTGTGTTAGAGCCATGGTGCAGATGACTGTGACACTAACAAGGATCACTGGTGACCATGACGAGGGCTGTGTTAGAGCCATGGTGCAGATGACTGTGACACTAACAAGGATCACTGGTGACCATGACGAGGGCTGTGTTAGAGCCATGGTGCAGATGACTGTGGCACTAACAAGGATCACTGGTGACCATGACGAGGGCTGTGTTACAGCCATGGTGCAGATGACTGTGACACTAACAAGGATCACTGGTGACCATGACGAGGGCTGTGTTAGATCCATGGTGCAGATGACTGTGGCACTAACAAGGATCACTGGTGACCATGACGAGGGCTGTGTTAGAGCCATGGTGCAGATGACTGTGGCACTAACAAGGATCACTGGTGACCATGACGAGGGCTGTGTTAGAGCCATGGTGCAGATGACTGTGACACTAACAAGGATCACTGGTGACCATGACGAGGGCTGTGTTAGAGCCATGGTGCAGATGACTGTGACACTAACAAGGATCACTGGTGACCATGACGAGGGCTGTGTTAGAGCCATGGTGCAGATGACTGTGACACTAACAAGGATCACTGGTGACCATGACGAGGGCTGTGTTACAGCCATGGTGCAGATGACTGTGACACTAACAAGGATCACTGGTGACCATGACGAGGGCTGTGTTAGAGCCATGGTGCAGATGACTGTGACACTAACAAGGATCACTGGTGACCATGAGGAGGGCTGTGTTAGAGCCATGGTGCAGATGACTGAGACACTAACAAGGATCACTGGTGACCATGACGAGGGCTGTGTTAGATCCATGATGCAGATGACTGTGGCACTAACAAGGATCACTGGTGACCATGACGAGGGCTGTGTTAGAGCCATGGTGCAGATGACTGTGGCACTAAAAAGGATCACTGGTGACCATGACGAGGGCTGTGTTACAGCCATGGTGCAGAGTGTGACACTAACAAGGATCACTGGTGACCATGACGAGGGCTGTGTTAGAGCCATGGTGCAGATGACTGTGGCACTAACAAGGATCACTGGTGACCATGACGAGGGCTGTGTTAGAGCCATGGTGCAGATAAATGTGGCACTAACAAGGATCACTGGTGACCATGACAAGGGCTGTGTTACAGCCATGGTGCAGATGATGGTGGCACTAACAAGGATCACTGGTGACCATGACGAGGGCTGTGTTAGAGCCATGGTGCAGATGACTGTGGCACTAACAAGTCTCACTGGTGACCATGACGAGGGCTGTGTTAGAGCCATGGTGCAGATGACTGTGGCACTAACAAGGATCACTGGTGACCATGACGAGGGCTGTGTTAGAGCCATGGTGCAGATGACTGTGACACTAACAAGGATCACTGGTGACCACGACGAGGGCTGTGTTACAGCCATGGTGCAGATGACTGTGACACTAACAAGGATCACTGGTGACCATGACGAGGGCTGTGTTAGAGCCATGGTGCAGATGACTGTGGCACTAACAAGGATCACTGGTGACCATGACGAGGGCTGTGTTAGAGTCATTGTGCAGATGACTGTGACACTAACAAGGATCACTGGTGACCATGACGAGGGCTGTGTTAGAGCCATGGTGCAGATGACTATGACACTAACAAGGATCACTGGTGACCATGACGAGGGCTGTGTTAGAGCCACAGTGCAGATGACTGAGACACTAACAAGGATCACTGGTGACCATGACGAGGGCTGTGTTAGAGCCATGGTGCAGATGACTGTGGCACTAACAAGGATCACTGGTGACCATGACGAGGGTTGTGTTAGAGCCATGGTGCAGACTGTGACACTAACAAGGATCACTGGTGACCATGACGAGGGCTGTGTTAGAGCCATGGTGCAGATGACTGTGGCACTAACAAGGATCACTGTTGACCATGACGAGGGCTGTGTTACAGCCATGGTGCAGATGACTGTGGCACTAACAAGGATCACTGGTGACCATGACAAGGGCTGTGTTAGAGCCATGGTGCAGACTGTGACACTAACAAGGATCACTGGTGACCATGACGAGGGCTGTGTTAGAGCCATGGTGCAGATGACTGTGGCACTAACAAGGATCACTGGTGACCATGACGAGGGCTGTGTTACAGCCATGGTGCAGATGACTGTGGCACTAACAAGGATCACTGGTGACCATTACGAGGGCTGTGTTACAGCTATGGTGCAGATGACTGTGGCACTAACAAGGATCACTGGTGACCATGACGAGGGCTGTGTTAGAGCCATGGTGCAGATGACTGTGACACTAACAAGGATCACTGGTGACCATGACGAGGGCTGTGTTACAGCCATGGTGCAGATGACTGAGACACTAACAAGGATCACTGGTGACCATGACGAGGGCTGTGTTACAGCCATGGTGCAGATGACTGTGGCACTAACAAGGATCACTGGTGACCATGACGAGGGCTGTGTTAGAGCCATGGTGCAGATGACTGTGACACTAACAAGGATCACTGGTGACCATGACGAGGGCTGTGTTAGAGCCATGGTGCAGATGACTGTGACACTAACAAGGATCACTGGTGACCATGACGAGGGCTGTGTTAGAGCCATGGTGCAGATGACTGTGGCACTAACAAGGATCACTGGTGACCATGACGAGGGCTGTGTTACAGCCATGGTGCAGATGACTGTGACACTAACAAGGATCACTGGTGACCATGACGAGGGCTGTGTTAGAGCCATGGTGCAGATGACTGTGACACTAACAAGGATCACTGGTGACCATGAGGAGGGCTGTGTTAGAGCCATGGTGCAGATGACTGAGACACTAACAAGGATCACTGGTGACCATGACGAGGGCTGTGTTAGATCCATGGTGCAGATGACTGTGGCACTAACAAGGATCACTGGTGACCATGACGAGGGCTGTGTTAGAGCCATGGTGCAGATGACTGTGGCACTAACAAGGATCACTGGTGACCATGACGAGGGCTGTGTTACAGCCATGGTGCAGAGTGTGACACTAACAAGGATCACTGGTGACCATGACGAGGGCTGTGTTAGAGCCATGGTGCAGATGACTGTGGCACTAACAAGGATCACTGGTGACCATGACGAGGGCTGTGTTAGAGCCATGGTGCAGATGACTGTGACACTAACAAGGATCACTGGTGACCATGACAAGGGCTGTGTTACAGCCATGGTGCAGATGATGGTGGCACTAACAAGGATCACTGGTGACCATGACGAGGGCTGTGTTAGAGCCATGGTGCAGATGACTGTGGCACTAACAAGGATCACTGGTGACCATGACGAGGGCTGTGTTAGAGCCATGGTGCAGATGACTGTGACACTAACAAGGATCACCGGTGACCATGACGAGGGCTGTGTTAGAGCCATGGTGCAGATGACTGTGACACTAACAAGGATCACTGGTGACCATGACGAGGGCTGTGTTACAGCCATGGTGCAGATGACTGTGACACTAACAAGGATCACTGGTGACCATGACGAGGGCTGTGTTAGAGCCATGGTGCAGATGACTGTGACACTAACAAGGATCACCGGTGACCATGACGAGGGCTGTGTTAGAGCCATGGTGCAGATGACTGTGACACTAACAAGGATCACTGGTGACCATGACGAGGGCTGTGTTACAGCCATGGTGCAGATGACTGTGACACTAACAAGGATCACTGGTGACCATGACGAGGGCTGTGTTAGAGCCATGGTGCAGATGACTGTGACACTAACAAGGATCACCGGTGACCATGACGAGGGCTGTGTTAGAGCCATGGTGCAGATGACTGTGACACTAACAAGGATCACTTGTGACCATGACGAGGGCTGTGTTACAGCCATGGTGCAGATGACTGTGGCACTAACAAGGATCACTGGTGACCATGACGAGGGCTGTGTTAGAGCCATGGTGCAGATGACTGTGGCACTAACAAGGATCACTGGTGACCATGACAAGGGCTGTGTTAGAGTCATTGTGCAGATGACTGTGACACTAACAAGGATCACTGGTGACCATGACGAGGGCTGTGTTAGAGCCATGGTGCAGACTGTGACACTAACAAGGATCACTGGTGACCATGACGAGGGCTGTGTTAGAGCCATGGTGCAGACTGTGACACTAACAAGGATCACTGGTGACCATGAGGAGGGCTGTGTTAGAGCCATGGTGCAGATGACTGTGACACTAACAAGGATCACTGGTGACCATGACGAGGGCTGTGTTACAGCCATGGTGCAGATGACTGTGACACTAACAAGGATCACTGGTGACCATGACGAGGGCTGTGTTAGAGCCATGGTGCAGATGACTGTGGCACTAACAAGGATCACTGGTGACCATGAGGAGGGCTGTGTTAGAGCCATGGTGCAGATGACTGTGACACTAATAAGGATCACTGGTGACCATGACGAGGGCTGGGTTAGAGCCATGTGCAGAGTGTGACACTAACAAGGATCACTGGTGACCATGACGAGGGCTGTGTTAGAGCCATGGTGCAGACTGTGACACTAACAAGGATCACTGGTGACCATGACGAGGGCTGTGTTACAGCCATGGTGCAGATGACTGTGGCACTAACAAGGATCACTGGTGACCATGAGGAGGGCTGTGTTAGAGCCATGGTGCACTTGACTGTGGCACTAACAAGGTCACTGGTGACCATGACGAGGGCTGTGTTAGAGCCATGGTGCAGATGACTGTGACACTAACAAGGATCACTGGTGACCATGACGAGGGCTGTGTTAGAGCCATGGTGCAGACTGTGACACTAACAAGGATCACTGGTGACCATGACGAGGGCTGTGTTAGAGCCATGGTGCAGATGACTGTGACACTAACAAGGATCACTGGTGACCATGACGAGGGTTGTGTTACAGCCATGGTGCAGATGACTGTGGCACTAACAAGGATCACTGGTGACCATGACGAGGGCTGTGTTAGAGCCATGGTGCAGATGACTGTGGCACTAACAAGGATCACTGGTGACCATGACAAGGTCTGTGTTAGAGTCATTGTGCAGATGACTGTGACACTAACAAGGATCACTGGTGACCATGACGAGGGCTGTGTTCGCACCATGGTGGAGTTGTGATTGCAGTGAGTGTGAGAAAGTATGAAAGGGTAGATGGCTTGATAGAGTGAGCATAAAACCAACATTTAAATGGTTTTTTCGTGTAAGAAGTAAAACCCTTGCTGAGGGAAAATCAGAGCGAGGTACCATTGTTGTTGATGCATGCACAAGTAATGCCCAGTTCTGTTGAGAAGTCCAGCAGAGAGAAAGTCATCCACTGCAGCTGAAGTCATGCTCAGGGGGAGGGCTGGTGCTGCAGAGAGCCTCTGCAGGGGACAGAGGAGGAGGTTGCCTCAGGAGCACAGCACTGTGGAGGTTAAGCTGTGCAGGCAGGCTGGAGTCCTCTTCTGAGGGCTGCAGTTTTTCTTTGTGCAATAAAAAGATGGACATTAGCTGGAAACGCAGTCCAGTGGAGAGGGTGTTTTGAGAAGAGAAAGTCATGCCACTGTCATGGCAAAGAAGGAGGAGTGAGTGGGCTGGGATTGCTGGCAGCCCGCGGGCCCCTGTGCTTAGCAGGGCTGAGCCTGAAGTTGTGCCGTGTGTTTGGGAGTTTTTCTCCAGAGGTTCAGCTGTGTGGGTGCCCCAGAGTGGGCGGAGGGTTGGATTTAACCAAGGATCTGTTTTTGCCCCAGTGAATAATTGTTGCAATTAAACTTTCAGATCTCAGCTGTGCCACGGGATATGACAGCTATGGGTAAGGAAAGGATGACGTGGCAAAAGAAAATAACATTTACTGGAGTCCTACCCTGTGTTTTAGGAGCTTTGAATTCAATACATGTTTTACATGTGCTACATACGAAGAAACTGAGGCTCAGCAACATGGAATAATTTTGTTTTCAGAATAATACAGTAGAGAGCAGAGGGTGTTAAGAAGGGCACAGGTTTCTCTCAGGTCTTAGAGCTGGACTGGAGGGAAGATCTGGTGTACTCTTCTGGGGAATACCTTGGCTCCCAGGCCAGGCTGTGGCCAAGTCAGCTGGCCACACACCAGGACATAGCTTCCTGCCATCAAACCCCAGGTGGCAGTCCCAGCCACCAATTTGGCTAGGAATACCTGGCGCCACCAGTCACAAAACTACTCATTTTCTCCCATAAAACAGTCATCACCTAGCAGGATGCCAAGAAAATCAATCATGACTAAACTCCCAATTTGGTTTGACTCACTGACCACGCGTGGACATATCATAATGTTTGGTTATCATTCTTCATAACAACCATCTGCAACTGAGCTGTGACTCTGAGCCTGAGCATGCTGGTGATTCTCAGGTGCCTGCCCTGAAGCTGTCTTGCTCTTAGGATCGGTCTTCCAGTTCAAGACCGACCCTTAATTCAAACAGCGGGTTAGCTGGCCTATAGAAGCTGTACAGTCGGGAATCCTAATGTCACATAAAATGAAGGCATGTTATCCCACTTGGACACGAAGTTCTTAGTAGCGGGCATGGGGGAAATTTTCCTCAAGTCTAAATGTGTTTTTTACAAATATGTACATCTTATAAACTACCAGTCTCTTTTTTTCCCTGTGGTGGACACCAAGCTTCATAAGTAACATGCTTAATCTTTGTTTCTGAGTGTTAACAGGCTGACCCACGGGAATCAGCCATGGCACCTGGAGAAACTGTCAGAATTTCACACTCCTGGCAATCCTCCTGCCTGACCAGGGCCTCCTGTCCCCAAAAAAGAGTGATGTGGGGGCCGTGGGCAGGTGGCAGGTGTGATGAACACTTGCAAAGCCTGTCCAGGACCCTGGCTGTGAGATACCTGTGTCCCCACCTCAACTCAGCTGTGGAGGCTGAGCCATGGTCCCCACTGGGGAGGCCATCATTGATGGCTGTCAGAGACATGCAAGAGAAGCCCCCAACCAAATCATCACAAGAGGGAGAGAAAGGGTTACCGAAATGAAATACTCAGGGCGGTTCCAGGACACAAGAAGTATGTTCTTCACTACAAAATTACAATCTTTTACCTCTTTAAAAGACTGTAATGCCATTTTCAAGGGGAAATATAAATCAGAAGTACCCCTGTGTGGGATTAGAGTCCAAAAGGGAAAGGAAATGTTCACCCCAATGACCTTTCCACAGGCAGTGCACCGAACGTCCCAGAGTCAGAGCAGACCCGCGGGCAGGACCGCAGAGGCACTTGCCCAGTTAAAGGAGGGCATGTCCACACCGCTCTGCTGCACCAGAGCAGGGCCGAAGGGTTCCAGTGACTTGCCTGATATCCTCGGGGCCTTGAAGTAAAGGGAGCGAAGGATGCGGCGGGTGACGACTGCTGGGGTGTGAGGGGTGTCCTCGAGGGGACTGGGGGAGTGGCGAGGCTGGCTAGAGCTGTGGGCAGCATTGGGAGAGCAGGAACGCCATGGAGAGCCACAGACGGGGCGCCGCCAACTCAGGGGCCACTGCAGAGCAGCAGCAGATAACCCGCAGCAAGGCCCACCGCGGAGGGCGTGGCCTGAACCCCGCAGCACCGCCCACCTCGGAGGGCGTGGCCTGAACCCCGCAGCACCGCCCACCGCAGAGGGCGTGGCCTGAACCCCGCAGCACCGCCCACCGCAGAGGGCGTGGCCTGAACCCCGCAGCACCGCCCACCGCGGAGGGAGTGGCCTGAACCCCGCAGCACCGCCCACCGCAGAGGGCGTGGCCTGAACCCCGCAGCACCGCCCACCGCGGAGGGAGTGGCCTGACACCCCGCAGCACCGCCCACCGTGGAGGGCGTGGCCTGAACCCCACAGCACCGCCCACCGCGGAGGGAGTGGCTAGGAGATGGCAGCACCGCCCACAGCGGAGGGAGTGGCCTGAACCCCACAGCACCGCCCACCGCGGAGGGAGTGGCTAGGAGATGGCAGCACCGCCCACAGCGGAGGGAGTGGCCTGACACCCCGCAGCACCGCCCACCGTGGAGGGCGTGGCCTGACATAGCCATTCCCCCCAGAGGCCGTGGTACGGGCAGAAGCTCCGAGGACCTGCAGAGCTTTGGCGTCTGCCTGGCGCCCACTGGGAGCCCAGCCCTGGGGTCAAACCTGGTTCAGGTCCCAGCTCTGCCGCCTACCAGCCAGACAATCCCAGCTAGGGTTCAGAAGAGAGGGGAGGACCTACCGAGGGTCACCCCCATTCTACAGAGCAGGAGCAGGCGGAGACAGAGTAAGGGGTCTGCCTCATCCACCTCGTGTTCTGGACCTTCACCTTCGAGGGGGGAAGGCGGGGTGGCTTCCTCATCCGTGTTCTGTCGTCTAACACGATAAACACTGGCACTGTCGTGGGACTACACTGTACCCAGCAATGGAAAGGCAGACAGATTTCTAAAATGACCAGACATCATGCCATAAAAATAGTCATCTTCAAGATAAATCCTAAAAAGATTTCATAAGGTACCCAATGTAGAGTGAAATTCTATCACATGAAACCAGAATTAATTCATCTGTCGAAAGTACTTTGTCAAGTGTCTCTTGCAATTAAAACCACTTGAGAGCCACAACAGCCTGGTGGAAATGCGAGCAGAGTTAAAGCCAGGTCACAGCCTGCACCGAGTGCTGGCTCTGTGGCCTCCAGCAAGTAACTCGGACTCTGTGGGCTGTAGCCTGGCGTTTGTGACAGTGGAGATGGCAAATATGAAAGTGCCTTCTTGTTACAGCCACAGCGATGTCAGTAACAATTTGGTAGAGAGGGACCACCTTGCGCTCCCTGACAGAGGGACAGTGGGGGCATACGACACCTGGACAGTGCTGGCAAGGGGCTCCATGATGTGGAGCCGTCTCACCCTGGGATCCTGATCCAGCCACTCACCAGTGGTGTGACGTGGGCTGTGTTATCATCTCTTGGAGCAACAGGTCCTTCATCTTTAAAATAAAAGTAACATGGCCACCTGCAGAGGCCTTCCAAAGACAGCACCCAGTGCAAAGCAGCTGGTGCAAGGTCGTTCTCGTGGATGGCAGCTGCCAACCTTTCCGTCTTCCCAATACCGTCACCATCGTCACTTCCTGTTATTTCTTTCTGAAAATATAAGCCAGGGCAGTGGCAAAGGAGAGGCCTGCTCCCGACTGGCAGTGTGGGTGGAGGCTCTGAGTTGCTTGGAATCCCCACATTATGAATAGAGAGGATTCCTTAGTTTCTTGATTCAATACTAAAATCCTCCTTGATGTCTATAGATTTAAATTTTTTTGTCTTAAAAAATGGAAGCCAACAAAATTCCTAAAGTTTGGTCAATTTAAAGGTGAACTTTCTCAATAATATTGAGAGAACAGTAATCACAGCAGACCTGCCCCCAGGGACCTCAAGGTCAAGTTCCTGTTACTTTAACATCCGGCATCTGTTCTGCTTGTTAGAGGTCATTGGTAGAAGGTGCTACATAGGCAGGAGCTACCACTGGCTGTCTGAACAACTGCCACTTACGTGTTCCAACCCTGAACAACACTCGGAGTGAGCGATTTAATAAACTAGCAATTGCTCATTACCCCCATTTTGGTTTAATTATTAATGTGAGTTTTGTTTATGTTCCCCCACTTTGGCAAGCAATCTTTTGTAATAAAAAGGAAAGTACAGAATATCATATGATGTGATGATATATGGTGATAATTTCATTACTATTATGAGTAGCTAGTAATAGTCAGCTAATGTCATCTCAGGAGGTACTAAAATCCTCAGTCTTTCTCCACAAGGAAGACCAATGCTGAAAAGCCAAATGTACAGAAGCAGTTAAGTCACCTTCAGGGGCCTTGCCTGCTTTAGGATCACACGGGGCTCTTTCAGAGACCTAGCTCTGATTTCGATGTCCGTGTTAAAAGGAAGAGGCCTCCTAAACCACTTGGTGTGAGCTGCAGGTAAGCCTTAACATCTTCATGTCTGTGGTTTGGAGAAGGGGGTGAGGGAGACCAACAGAAAAGGGGCACTTACTTCCTTCTTCATGGAATCATGTGGCCATCTGCCAGAGGGAGCCTGAGGGAGCATGTGCCCCAGACACCATGGTCCTGTAGGGAGCACTGCAGCAGACCCCCCACCAGCTGCTCATCACCCTGACTGCACTCTGCAGATGGGCCCAGTCCCTCCAGCTGGCTCTCCTAACCCTCTGTCTCTGCCTTCTGGAGTCCCAGTGTGTAACCAGCCACTCTCACGGGAGCCAGCGCTGTTGCCCTGAACTTCCATGAACCTGCAGCTACTCAAGACCACTCCATCCAAGTCCTGCGGCCGTCCATCCAACGTGAGGGCGGCACCATGCTCCAGCAGAGCAGGAGATGGGACCACTTGTCCTGCTCCTTGTCACCAACTGTACTTCTGTTCCTCATGGAGAAAGTCCTTATCCCGAGGAGTCACCCACTTCACCCCTTCACTCCTCCCTGGGTCCTGTAGATGTCCTTGTTCACTGGAGTCTGGAACTCCCGCCCAGCCAGCTCTGCTCTGGTCACTGCGTGTGGGCAGCTCAACGTTCGAGTGATGACTTGGCCTCTTGGAACCTGGGCCTCTAGGGTGGTCTCTCCAGACCTGCCCTCCATCTAACTCTGCTGTCTCCTCTGCACATGTGCCAGCAGCAAGCTACCTCTCGGGGTCTGGCGACAGCCAGTGCCTGTGTTTTGCTCATGTGACTGGCCAGGTGACACGCACCCTGCAGGCCTACAGCTCTGCTCCCTGGCAGAGAAGCCTGGGACCCTGAAGCAGCACATCTGCCTGCAAGGAGCACGGTGGGCCTGGGCACAGAGCAACAGGGGGTGAGATGGCAGCAGAGGCAGAGCCAAACGAGGCTTCAAGGCTGCTGCTCCATAGTGGCCGGGGTCACCCTGTTCCCACTGACCCAAGCAATCACATGGCCAGGCCTGATTCTGGGGGCAGGAAGCACGTCCCGTCCACAGGAACCGGCCTTTCACAGAGAAGGAAGTAGCCCACAGCAGGGTGCAGCGAGAGGCCACATACCTGAGAACAAGGGTGCCCTCCGCCTTTTTCAAGATGCCTGTCTAGCCTCAGAGTCCCTCTCACCACCCCTGAAACCTGGAGTGCTGCCTGCAGCCCCCAGGACAGCTTCCTCCCGGCCGGCTCTCGAGTTCCGTGAACAGGGCTGAGACCTTAGGTCCCTGTGAGCTAGGCCTTCCTCCGTTTTCCCATCACCCATCAGCCGCGTCCCGCCTGTCCTCTGCTCTTGACCTGTCTGGAAGCCGTGTCCATCCCACAACAGAGCTGAAGGTGGGGGCCCGGGGCCCTGCTCCTACACACCGCTGGCCAGCCCATACTGCCGCAGTCTGGCTGGGCGTAAAATAACGGAGCCACCACGAGGCACACGAGGCACACGTAGGTTCAAAACAGGAACTCCTTTTTTATCGGCCACCCACGCGGCCCTTCCAGGAACCCTCAACCGGAAATCCTTCCTCCGGCACTTCCCCAACCAATGGGAACTCTCCAGGAATCCCCAGGAGAACTCCAAAGTAGTGGGCCAAGGCGGACAGCAGGGGTCTAATATACAATTGAATACACAGCTTAACTTAACCACCAACCACTCCCTTCTGGCACAGATGCTATGCAGACTCGGCTGTGGATCCCAGCACCACACGTCTCACATATGTCAACACCTCCAACACCACTGCCCAGGAGGAGAAACTCCTGTCTCTCTTTCCTGATCAGAGAACTCAGGTCCACGGTCACACACCCAACGGAAGGGCAGAGCCAGGCCGCAGAAGTCAACCTTCAGCCTGTTCACACATCGGGAAGTCCCTCCTTTGCAACATCCTCAACTCCCCAGCTCCCAGTAGGGACATGGAAGAGCAGCCTAGAGGAGAGCCCGGCACTGCCATTCCCACCTCCCAGCCCTGCAGGTCGACGCCCTCCCCGTCCCTCCGCCAGGTGGTAGGAGCCCTAGACCCTCTCACTCCGATTCCTGGATTCCTGGGGCTGCCACCACATGCCCCTTCCCCTGCCAGATCTCCATAAGAACAAACAAGACAAATCAGTCCAGTATTCACCCATATGCTCCCTCCTCTGAGCTGTGCATGCAAACCAGGAAGCAACAGGACTTTTTAAGTGCCAAAGACCTCCCCTAAATAAAAAGTAAGTGCCCCAAGCCTGTCGAGTGGAGCTCTGTACCCAGAGAAAACACCCTTCAGACCCTAAGGCAAAATGGAGACCCTTCAGACCCACAAATCAGAGAGAATTCCTCACCACAGACCAGCAATCTGGAGCGAAAAGGAGAACGCTTCAGGTTGAAAGGGAAGGAAACCAGGTGTAAACGCGTATGCCCGCAAAGAGAAATGGAGTCCAGGAATGGCCAGCATGTGGGCAAGTGAAGGTTCTGTAAAGAGGCTTAAGGCAAAATGGAAAACTGAGAGTCCAAAACAAGAACAACGACGTGCCGGGCGCAGTGGGGCACGCCTGTGATCCCAGAGGCTCAGGAGGCTGAGGCAGGAGGATCGGGAGTTCACAGCCAGCCTCAGCAAAAGTGAGGTGCTGAGCAACCAGGGAGACCCTGTCTCTAAATAAAATACAAAATAGTGCTGGGATGTGGCTCAGTGGGCAAGTGCCCCTGAGGTCAATCTCTGTACCCACCCACCCCCAAATAGCAATACTGCACTGTAGAACTTGAGACCTATGCAGAAGTAAAAATATGAAAACATTACCAAACACGACTGGGACAATGAGACAAAGCTCCCATTTTTACACTGTTTATTACCCCATTTAATGACACTGGAAGATAGAGGACAATCAGGTAGAGATGACATTGTAAATAAAGCAGCATCTGGAAGAATAATGCAAAGAAGTATAATAAATAAGGCAAGAATAATGGGTTAAATACAATCACATAAATATATAATTCATTCCCACAAAGTGGGAAATGAGTAAAATGGAAACACACACACACACACACACACACACACACACTATAAAGAGAAGAAAATATCACCTGACAGAGCCTAACCAGATCAATCGATCAATAGTTACATTAAAACCTTTAATACTGCATCCATAGGAGGAGTTTCTCGGATCGGAGCAAGATCAAATCTTTGTATAAGAAATGGACTTTAAATAAGAAAAATGTGAGTTAAAGGAAGAGTATAAAAACTATATTATTAAAGAGTTGATAATAATAACACATGGGGGCTGGGGCTGTGGCTCAGAGGTAGAGCGCTCGCCTCGCACGTGTGAGACGCTGGGTTCGATCCTCAGCACCACATAAAAATAAATAAAGAAAATAAAAATTTTAAAAAAAGAACACATGGGTCAAAGAAGTAAGATATTAAGTTGAGTTGAAAGAAAATGAAAACATGGCATGTCGAATTTCTGCCATACAAGTAGAACTGCTCTTTAAAGAAAATTCACAGATCTAAGTTGTATACTAAAAAGGAGAAACATCCCAATCAACACCCTACCTTCCTCCTTCAGACACTAAAAAGATAGAGAAAAGCAAAACAAGAGATGAAAATACCAAGAATCAGAGCAGAAATTAATGGATAAAAAATAGAAATGAGTAGTAAAAATCAATGAAACCACATCTGATTCTTTGGAAAGATCAATAAAACCAATATACATTTAACTAGATCCACCCCATGAACACGAAGAAGACTCAAATTACGAGAACCAGAAATGAAAGAGTAGCCAGCAGTGGTCCTGACCCACAGAAACAGGATGGTAAAGGAAAGTCAGGAACAACAGCGTGATCATCTGTTATGTAACTTGGATGAGATGGAAAGATCACTAGAAACAACCACCAACTGACTCGAGAAATCAGCAGCCTGACTGGAAGATCTGGGTAAGAGATCCAGTGAGTTGTCATTAAGTCACCCCTCTCTAAAAACCAACAACCACAAAAAAAGAGGCCCACGTGATTTACATGGTGCACTCTACCAGAAACTTACAGAATCCACCTCTTTACAAACTTCCCAAGATGTTAAATAAGAGAAGGTTCCCCAGTCCCTCTAAGAGGCCAGTGTTCAGAGACCCAGACCAGAGACAGCATAAAAACTCTGGGCGAGTGTCTCCCGTGAATATGGATGCCAGAGTTCTCAGGACACACTCTGACTGAGCCGCGTGTGAACACATGCAAACCCCGCCCCAGTGGAACGGGTTCCAGGTGTGCAGGCGGGCTTTCCAAAGTCGACCACTCAATAGACTGCGCCAACAGCATCAAAGACAGAACCCACACCCTACAGTTGGAATGCTGACTGTCCCCTGAAGATCCATGTGTAAAGACAGGTTCCGGGGGTGCCACTGGGGGGCACGGTAGAGCCTGGGGGAGGCTCTTAGGCCATTGGGATCACGCCTTTCAACAGGACTGTGGGAGCCCAGCCCCTTCCTCTTCTCTCTGTTTTTGCTCACTGCTCATGATGGAAGCAATATCACTCTACCATGGGCTCCTGCCATGATGAGCTGCCTTGCTCCAGGCCCCAAACAATGGGGCCAATCCATTATGGACCAAAACCTCCATGTTTGTGAGCCAAAATAGCTATTTTTTCTATCTGAGTTACTTATCTCGGGTATTTTGTTATAGTGATGGATGACTGACAAGCACTGCCATGGCCCCATCTCCCAGGCTGTTGATTAAGAAGATACCAGATGAGGGGCAATGGGTGATGAAGAAAAGACAAACAGAGACACATAGAAAAAAGTGGGGCCCAGTGGGACACTGCTCTCTGAAGGAGCAGCGGTGACCCAGAGCTAGCCCGGCACGTTTATCACACAGGTTTAATAATCACAAGGTTATTTGTGGGAAAGTTTTAGCAAAGCAGACAATCTCAAGGACACAGGCCTTACAAGACCTTAGGGTTATCTTGTTATGCTCAGAATTTTCCATCCCTAGCAGCTGGATCCTGAGTTCAAGGTCCTGACTGGTACCGCCGTGTGCCTTTGCAGTAGCCTCCCTCGGCTGGCCTCACCAGAGCAACTGGGCCATCTGGACCTGCACTCGGCACAGATGTCGCCAGCGCGACGCAGCCACAAGGCGGTCAGAGGCCTTGATTCAAGTCACCACTCTCCATGAACACCCCACACGGCCATCTCAACGGTGTTCAGCAGAATTTAACACACCTTTATGCTTAAAAAAACTCAACAAACTAGAGGGAACGCCTCAGCTTTGTAAGAAGCATCTGAGAAAAACTAAAACATGACATCACACTTGATGTTGAAAGACTACTCTCCCCTCAGAATCCGGAGAAGACAGGCCCGCCCACTGTAGCTGCTTGTGTGCGACACTGCACTGGGAGTTTGACTTGGGCACGTAGAAATCAGAGAACCAAGGGCACCTGACTGGAGGGAAAGAATTCACTCTCTGTTTGAAGACAGCATGATCTTGGACATAAAAAAATCCAAAGGAGTCCAGTAAAAATTATCAGGACTGATAAAGAAGTTCAGTGAGAAAACAGTACACAGAATCGTGATGCAAAAATCAAGTGTACTTCTACGCATTTGTGTTTAACACTCCAAAAATGGAATTAAGAAAACAGTTCCACTTGCAATCAAATGAAATCCATTAGAAATGTATTCAATAAAGTTAGTATGAAACTTATATTTGAAAATTACAAAACATTTTCCAAGAAGTTACAGAATAGCTAAGTAAATGGAAAAGCATCCCATTTTCACGGAATGGAAGGCTTGATGATGCTCAGATGGCAATACTATGAGCAGATCCAACAGAACTCAGAACTTCAGCCCTCTTCTTTGGAGAAATGGACAAGCAGGTTCTAAGATCTTTATGAAATTTCAAGTGACACAAAGTAGTGTAGAAAACCTTGAAAAAAAAACAAGTTGGAATATTCACAGTCCTTGGAATCACAACTTAGGTCAAAGCAACAGCAACCAGAGGGTGGTAATGGTAAAGCTAGACACACAAATCATTAAATTCAGAAATAAAGCCACATTTCTATGATGTTACCTCCAGCAAGGGTACCAACATGATGAATCAACAGTCTTTTCACTTAAAGACGTGGGGACGGTTGGCCAGTCACAGGCAAAAGAAAGAAGTCAGACCCCTAATCACAGTATATTCAGAAACTACCAAAACAGATAAAGACACATATGTAACATCTAAAACTATAAAATTCTTAGAAGAAAATATAGGGGTGAATCTGCATAACCTTGGATTTTGGAATGGATGCTTAGATTTAGCACCAAAAACATAAGAACATAAGTCACAGAAGATCAAACAATTCAAACCTCATCAAAAAAATTATATATATATAGGTCTTCTGCTTCAAAGGACACCATCAAGAAAGCAAAAAGACACCCACTGAATGAGAGAAAATAATTGCTCATCATTAATCAGATAAGGAACTTCTATCTAGAATATAGAAAGAATATTACAACTTGATAATAAAAGTCAAATAGCCTAATTAAAGATGGGCGAAGGATCTGGAGAGAGAGCGCTACAACGCCGTCCAACAGGTGCCAACAACCACAAGAGGAAAACAACAAGGGACAGTGACATAGTGCCTGGCACCAATAGCACGACTACACTCAGAAGGACACACAGGGTCACAACTGTCTTCAGAATGAAGAGACGCGTTTTGGACACGCCCAGGTGGCAGCTCCCGGGACGTTAAACCAGGCTGTGCGGCTCTGCACCCCACCCCAGGCACAGGCACAGTGCAAGGCCCTGCTGGGCACATGCCCGGGAGAAACAGAAACAGATGTCCACAAAACCTGCCTGTGGGTGTCCACAGCAGAGTCATTCTGGACAGCCAGGAAACAGTGCCCATGCCACCAAATGACGAAAGTTCTGTGCTCAAGTGGGGGAGGCACAGAGGACTGGTACACGTGGTGACACAGGACGCAAAGCCAGGGAATCGGGCCAAACGCACAGCATCTGTGTCAAGTCCAGACGAGGCAGCACCGGAGACGGCAGGTGGGTTCCTCCTCACAGGTCTAAGGGGCAGGGCCTCTGGAGCCGAAGCGCAGCTCCCCGGGGTGAGGGAGGCTCACCCACTGCCCGGTACATGGGATCTTACCACATGGGGCTCCCGTCTCAATAAAGGCACCGCCATCACCAGAAAGCAAGAGCAGTGACGTGAGGCTGAGGGGCAAGACCCGGGCGTGGACCACTCAGCGGAGCCTGTGTCAAAGTAAGTCAGCACAGGGCTGGGGGCAGAGCTGGGCGTGGAGCACCCTGGCCCCGTCCCAGCACCCAAAGGAGACGGTGGTGGCCACGAGCAGCAGAGCAGGCGAGAACCTGTACAATCTGCTCAACCCACAGGACACTCCAGATTGGGGCTATGGACAGTGTAAAGCACCTCACCGACGTCAGCAGAAGACACACCTCTTCAGCTGGGTTTGAGGACCGTCCAGGAGGCCCTCATCAGAAGCACAAAATGTCTGAAATTCAAAGCTTTTAATGGAATTAAATAAGAAATCTCTAACAAAATCTCATCTAGAAAATCTCCAAGTATTTGGAAATTAAAAAACAGATATTGAAATACACAATAGTTTTAAAAATAAACCACTAGAAGGCTGGGTGCAGTGGCACACACCTGTCATCCCAGTGGCTCAGGAGGCAGAGGCAGGAGGATTGAGAGTTCAAAGCCAGCTTTGGCAGTTTAGCAAGGTGCTAAGCAACTCAATGAGATCTTGTTTCTAAATAAAATACAAAATAGGACTGGGGATGTGGCTCAGTGGTTAAGTGTCCCTGAGTTTAATCCCCAGTATCCACCCCCCCAAAAAAAATCACAAGAAAAATTTTAATATATTTGGAAATATATAAAAGTGAAAACACAACATATCAAAATTTGTGAGAGCCAGGTGAGGTGGCATACACCTGTAATCCCAGAGGCTCAGGAGGCTGAGATGGGAGGATCACAAGTTCAAAGCCAGCCTCAGCAAGAGCAAGGTGCTAAGCAAGTCAGTGAGACCCTGTCTCTAAATAAAATACAAAAAAGGGCTGGGGGTGTGGTTCAGTGGTCGAGTGCCCCTGAGGTCAATCCCTGATACCCACATAAAGGGGGGAGGAGAATGAAATATAGTGAGAAATATCTAAAAAATTTCCCACAGGGAAAACCATGGTTTTAAAATTTATTATGAAAGAAAGATCTGTACCAATGATTTGAGTTTTCACCATAAGAAACCAGAAAAAAGGTCAAATTAAATCCAAAGTGGTCAGAAAAAAGGAAGTGATAAATGCAGTTGCCTGAATCCCCAGCACCCCCACGATGACAATGAAAGGTGACCCCAGGAGCAATCAGTCATGTGGGCAGGGGGTCGAACCCCGTAGCCAGCTCATCTTTCCACCATGAGAGAGCCCAGCAGAAAGACAGACCCTGGAGCCAGACAGCACGTGCACCAGCACCCTGTTCTCGGCATCCCTGCCTCTCGGACTGCGAGGAAGAAGGTTCTGCTGTCTGTGGGCCAGCAGGGGACGAGGGGTGGAGTCATGCTCTGGTGTCAGGTCCAGGTTCCACGGGGTCAGGACAAGCCGCCCTTTCTGAAGCTCAGGTTTTTCACTTGTGGAATATGAAGAGCAGGATCCGTTTTAAGAAATGCTTATGCAGATTGGATGAGATTCCCCATGGACCCTCACAGCTACCCAGGGGGCTCTGGCCCTCTCTGGGTCTCCTGGCTTCCCAACACTTACTTACCGAGCACCTGCTGTCCCAAAGGCACTAGGAGCCACAGAATCTCCCAAGTCACAGTGAGTGTCCTGGGTGGACTTTGAGGACACACCTTCACTTTGGTGAAGCTTCCCTGGAGAGGGGACACACGGATGCCCCTTCCAACCCTCAGTGTGCAGCAGACTTCCTGGTGTGGATTGTGCTGGGAAGTGAATGAGCTGAGCTTTAAAAATTGCCAGCCATCCCTTCAGCACACACCTGGAGCCATCTTCTTCCTGTCAGCACCACCTGGACTCACCCACATCACTCAGGTCCAGCCCCATGTTTCCTGGGTGATAACAAGAGATCCAGGGGCCCTGAGGTTCAGGCTGCTCTGCAGGAGCTGCCTCCCTGTGCAGCGGAGGAGGGAGGGCAAGGCTGCGGAGCAAAGTGGCATCTGGGCTCCCTCGTTTCCTGGCTGTGTGGAGCTGGGCAAGCGGGGTCACCTCTGCCAGCCTTCTTCCAAGCAGTAGGTAATAATAATACCTGCTCCAGGAAGTTGGCAGCAGACCCAGAAAGTAGTTGAGTGTTTTTTACACAAAGTTCCATGCAAATATGGAGTTCCATCACCACCATTATTTTATTTTCATAACCTGTTCACGTTTACCACATTGTTCCGAACAATTTGTGGACATTAGGAAAGTCACGGGCAGCCTCGGACAGCGTCAGCACCATGAATACAGACGCACATCAAAGAGAGCCAAAATGGACCAATAAAACACAAATCTTTAATAATTACTCATCATTATACAGAAGAGCTTTCCCCAAAAGTTGATTACATATAAAATTTTATCTAGATAATCACATCTTCCTTACAATAATTTCAAAATGGCAAGGAAATGTCCTAGTTCTCCTTAGAACCTGTCGACGTTCCTGTAACAAGGAGATGAAACTGGAATGCGGGGGGGACGGTTCTTACCACCGTCCACTGTTCACCCCACCCACGCAGGGCCCAGGGGTCTCCCCTCCTCACATCCTTCGACTCCAGGCGTTGTGCTCCTGAACCTAGGACAGCAGGAGCAAGATGGCAGGAGGGGGCGCAGAGAGGAAGGACGCGGGCCTGGACCACGAAGTGGTGTGTCGTGCGCAGTTTCACTCCCTGGGAGTCTGGAGGCCCACAGGAGCAAACTGGGCACCCGTGCCCAGGAAGCCAGGCCAGACGGCACTTCCCGGCTGCAGTCTTACTAAGTCTCATCCTGATGCCACCGGCAAAGAGACTGGGGAAGAAAGTGACTCTCTCCCAAGGTCATACGGGTAGGAAGTGACAAGCCAGGGTCACTTGGTCTGTGACCAGGTTCCTGCCCTCTCCCCTCCGCCTCCTGCTTGTCATTAGCATAAAAACATTAGGATGCGTTCAGAGAGCACCTCTTTTCACCTCCATGTGCGAGACTTCATGGTGCCAAGTGGAGACCTGTTTCGGAAACTCCTTACGATTCAGGCACTTCACGCTCCACCTCATCCCCTCTCAGAACTGAGAGATCAAGAGAATGGCATCGTTACCTCTGTCAGAAGAGGAGGCAAGGGGGTAGATGCCAAAGGATCCCAGGGTGGGCTACCAGACAGCCCCCAGAGCCATGCCCCCAGGACCTGCAGGTGGTGCTGCCCAAAGTCCCGAGCAGCAGGCCCCAGGCTGCAAGCCCAGTGGGGAAAAGCCAGGGTACTGAGACTTCCACCAGGATAGCAGCAGTGTGGGCGCAGCAAAGCCAAGGGCCTGCTGGGCCCTCAGAAGCCCAGGCTCCACCCCAGTGTGTCCAGAAGGCGAGAGCTGAGGGCAAGCCTAGTCCCAACTGCAGAGCCAGTGTCCTTGGACGTGCCCGGCCTGCTGCTCTTCCCTCATTCCCATTTCCCCTCCTGGAGATGGGTCTGCTCTGTCTCTGTACCACCGTGCACACGGGACACACGCAACCTGCTGACCACTGTGCACACAGGATACATGCAACCTGCTGAACACTGTGCACACAGGACACGTGCAACCTGCTGACCACTGTGCATACAAGACACATGCGACCTGCTGACCACTGTGCACACAGGACACATGCGACCTGCTGACTGCTATGCACACGGGACACATGCGACCTGCTGACCACTGTGCACACGGGACACATGCAACCTGCTGGCCACTGTGCACATGGGACACATGCAACCTGCTGACCGCTGTGCATACAAGACACATGCGACCTGCTGACCGCTGTGCATACAAGACACATGCGACCTGCTGACCGCTGTGCACACAGGACACACGCAACCTGCTGACCACTGTGCACATGGGACACACGCAACCTGCTGGCCACTGTGCACACGGGACACATGTGACCTGCTGACCACTGTGCACACGGGACACACGCGACCTGCTGACCAATGTGCATGCGTGACACATGCGACCTGCTGACCACTGTGCATGCGTGACACACGCGACCTGCTGACCACTGTGCACACGGGACACACACACCCGCTGACCAATGTGCTCGTGGGACACACGCAACCTGCTGACTTCAGAAGTTCATGGCTGAATGGGAGTGAGCCTCCACAGGAGGTCACTGTGCGTCTCACCCAGACCTGGGTGGATGATGTCCATGAGACGGCACTGCAGCCTTTCAGGTGGTGCTAAGGAAGAGTTGGGATTTGGGGATTAGGATAAAATGGATGCACTCTACATGCCGGAGACCTGAAATCAGGAAGGAGGACCAGGAACAGCAAGCAATGTTGGTGTCCACCCAAAACCACAAATTAGAATCCCCAAGGCAATGGGATGGAGAGGGGCTAGTAGGAGGGGTGGAGTCTCCTGGTTCCCCCTCATATCATAGGAGGAGGGAGCTGCCCCCTCCTGCCCGGCCAGCAGGCAGCAGGGGCATCATGTGAGAGCAAGAGCAGGCTCTCACCAGGTACCGGGTCTCCTGGCCTTTCTTCTTCAGCTTTAAGGGTGAGAAACAGAGTTCTTCTGTGTGCAGCACAGGGAGGGACTGGGTAGCCCGACATCAGCCACTGTTCCTGCTAAACACGGGTGGGTTCTCCTGTTCCCCTTCCCCTTGGAATTCTGTCCAACGCTGGGCACAGTGCTCTGCCTCTCTGGTTGCTCCAGTTAACCCTTCTTCCCTGTTCATAGGCCGTAGGGATCCACCAACGCAGCGAGCTGTGCATCCCTGACAGTTCTTTCTTTTCCCACGTAGCTATGAATTAACCGTCTGCCTAAAACCATGCCTTGACTCATCTTAGGTTCTGCCCACACCTTCCTGCATTGCTCAGCTCTCTCGAGTTTCACACAGCGGGGACCAGGGCTCTCGCCATTCTCCGCACCTCCTTTGCTTATTCCTGTTCCTGTGTGCACCCCCTGCTGACCCTCGGCCTCCTCTCCTAGGCTGGAGAACATGCTCCACCCTCCAAAAAGGACAGGTCCTCTCACCTCCGGCCCTCAACCCCGCGATCATCAGAGAGCAAAATTAATTAATTAATTAATTAATTAATTAATTAATAATAAGTGTGAAAAATATGAAAGTGGCTCTACCCACCTTCCTGGGTCCCTTGACAGGAGGGGACCCGTCTCTGCCTCTGACCCCACGTGGCAGCAGCCTGGCAGGACCTTGTGCCGAGGGTGGTGGCTCACCCCAGCCCCTCTGCATCTGTAGCAGGCAGGGCTCCGTCCTGCTCCCCACCCGGCCAAGCCAAACAGAGAGCTAACGCCAGCCGCCACTTGGCCCCCATCCACACTTAATTGCTCAGAAGCAAAAGGAGGCTGGTGAGCGATTAGCGTCCCCAAACACCAACGTTTCCTTCGACCGTTTCTCCATCTCTTTGCCTCTTGATCTTAATTAATTCTGCACAGCATAATATGTCCTGACCAGCTTTGTATGAAGAAGCTACTGGAAGCTAAATCATGGTCGTACAGAAGAATTCAAAATAGCTCCCCAGTAAGAAATCCTGACCTTTTTATTTCCATTAATACATGAAATAAATAAAGAGCATATTGTGGGTCTAGCATGATGCTTGGCACAGAGCAAGTATAAAGTGATTGTTTCTTGAAATAATACCAACTACAATACAGTGACAGATCTGCACTGAGTAGCCTGTGAGGTTATTTATGGATTTTCAACCCCAGAGCACCATATTTCCTGATTTTTACAAATTAATTTTTAGATATTTTTAAGTATGAACCATATGAATCTTCCAGCTGAATAAAGAGAGACCAATCTGGCTTCCACATGAGAGAAAACATTCAACCCCTTCAAAACAACAAGCTGTGCTCACTCCGACAAGAGATCTTGTTGCTAATCAGCCCCTCTTCCAAATGGAGCCTGCTCCAGCAAACTGACCCAACCCTCACACATGGGGGACATTTTTCAAGTGGTCCATTCATTTTCTAGCTGGAAATTTACTTAATTCCTGATATAAGCAAGACGTTGTATTCGGAAAACACAAGGCTGAGTCAATTTTCTGCCTTAGGAGGTTACAGTCTAGTGGGAGAAAAGATTCCCGTGTACAAGGTGTTTGATACAGGGACCATGGAGACCATGAGTGCTCCTCGGGGGTAAGAAGGGAGCCTCTAGGGACCGGAGGCCCCTGAAGCCAGAGCAGGCAGCTCTGAGCCAGGAGCCAAGTTGCTAGGGAAGAAGAGGGTACCCCCACACGACAGCCAGGCCCAGCAGCCCCATCCCCACCGTCACCCCCTGAGCAACCCAAATGCCACCAGCAGAACAAAGGATCTGAGCACAGCACAGTCAGTGGTGAGCTTGAGAAACACCTCCGGGACAACAATGGGACAAGTCCACGTGCTCAGATGGGAACAGAAGCAGCCAGACACAGAGCGAGCACGTCAGATGTCAGCTACGTGAATCTATCTAGATAGATAGATAGACAGACAGACAGACATAGACAGATCTGTCTCTACACACACACACGCTCCCACAAGGCAGAACCTGCACTGAGGTCACCTTGGCAGAACTGGGGTGAGGAGGGCTGGGGCGGGGACCAGCTCCGAGGCACTGGAGTCCTGGTTCCTTTCTTATCAGTCTCAGGGTTCACGTGGTGTGCTGTCCTGCGGAAGTTCACTAGACTGAGCACCCATGCACCGCCCAATCTTGCACACTGTTGTGTGAATAGGGGCAAAACAGAGGGCACAGAAGTGGGAGTCCCCTCATGCTCAGAGACTGGCAGTGCCCGTGGATTGGAGAGCTGGTGGTGGTGAAGGGGGAGTGTCGTGGCTGTACAAAATGAGGGGACAAGGGTAGGCAGGTGTGCATTCTGTGCCTTCTCTTCTCCAGCAAGAGCCCACCCCAACTCCTAGGTGTTTAGAAGGCTTTCCTGCAGCTTTGGCTTTTCTGGAAAAGGACTTCTGGACAAGATGGGGAGGGTCTGTGAGTACTCAGGCTTGCTTCCTCCTCGTGACAGACTGCGCAGCTGAAGCCCAGCTTAGCCGTGATGCAATCTGCTCTGGTTTAGCAATTCTCTCTCACTCCTCATCCACAAGAAAATGGCACATGATTATTCTGCACAGAGGGGCCAGAGGATTCACCAGTAAGGGCCAGGTGGGGGGTGAGGAGTGGAAGAAAGCATCTCATTCTCAGTGGCTGGCATTTATACGTTCCTCTGCAACCAGTTCTTGAGCGCCTACTGTGTACCAGGCCCCATGCCCTGCCCTGGCGGTGCAGAGCTGAGGAAGACCTTCTGCCACCCAGCAGACGCTCTTGGGGTGTGTTAAACAGCAGTCTCACCTAGAAGGGTAATTGTTAGAAGGAGAATGCCTGGCCTGAGGAGCCCGTGGGGTCTGGAGGCCCCTGCAGCACAGTCCCGAACACCACTGCTCTGGAAAGTTGGCTTGGCAATAGCTCCCCATGGAACACGGCAGCAGCATTTTGCCTGTATAGTTCAGCAAGGATTCGGCAAGCAAGCTGCTGGGGGAGAGGAAGGTGAGCCTGGTTAAGAACCAGGAGCTTCCGAAGGAGCATTTGCATTTAAACAAAGAATGTGCTAATTATAACTTAATTGCATCCCCTTGCTAAAGCAGTTACCAGACTTTGCAACAAGGCAGCTCCTCCTCTGCTCCATGTGACCAGGTAGTGCTACTGTGAGCACCTCCACCTGATGAAATCAGGTAGTTTCAGATCTTCATCTGCAGCCGTCACACACCTTCTGAAACTCTAGGCCTCACAAACTAACTTGATGTTCTTCAAGGACTTTAGAACCCCCTCTGTAATCTGTTCCTCTTCCCACTCCTCCATCCCTGCTCCTGTCCCCTCAGTCCCCTGACTCTCAGTCTGGGAGTCTTCCTGGACTCTTCCCTCTCTTTCCACCAGGCAAGCCACCCATCCAGGCCCTCTGCCCCACCTCCTGGCGGCCCTGTAAGTGGCCACCCTCCATTCCAAGGCCCTCTCCACCTCCAGGGAACTTAAAAAGTAGACGGTATTCCTCTCCTTGGAGTCCCACCTCCTGTCCCTTCAACCACCCTCGAGGCCTCTGTGACAGAGAACTTTCTAGAAGGCAAATCTAATCACATTATCATCCCTTCAAAGATCTTCTGCTCCAGGAAGAAATTCAAGTTCAAATCAAAATGCTCAACTACAAAAAGTGGGCAAAGAAGCAGCACAGATGCTCCTCAGGAAAGAAAAGAAATACTCCTTTCTATCTACAGAAAGAGGAGTGCACAGTAATGCTGCAGACCCCGGTCAGACCAAGGCCGGGGACAATCGCTGCTGGGGACTCCAGGCCCTTCCCCCGGGGCTGGGAGAGCCAGGGCACCCCTCTGGAAACGACGGATGCTGGCCACTCCTCCGCTCTCCCCAGGCCAGGGTTTGTAACACAGGCATTCTGTAATAGCAGAAGCTTAGAAAGACAGATATTCTTCATCAGGAGATGAATCAATGAACCACCAGACACTCGCACACCGGAATCCATGTAGCTGTTAGAAGAAGAAAGAAAGGGTTAAAAAAGCAAAAGTGGGTTTGTGTGTCCCTGTCTGGGAAGACCTCCCAGGTACGGATCCTGTGTGAAGAGGAAAGGTACAAAGTCGTGCCCACCCATTCTACTCACCAGGGGAAGGTGCAGCGCACACACATGCACATGCACACGCACGGGCACACGCGCATGCAGTTGCTGGGGCGGGTAACGTAAGCTCAGAAAGGCCACCTGGGACGTGGACAGGCGTGGTCCCTTACAGCGCGTCTGAGCTCTCCGCTGCGGCTTTGGGCACGTTTTAGCGGCTGGACCCCTGAACGTGTTGCCTGTCTACAAATTAGACGAGCTGTGTTTTAACACGGCGTCGCCACAGCATGCACGCCCCTTCTGCACGCCCTGCGCCCCTCCAGCCTCACCTCCTCCCCCTGGTGCCACGACGCCCTCAAAGCCTGCGCCGGGAGCCGGGTCTGCCGCGTGGCCCTTTTCTCCACGCAACGGCTTCGGCCTCCTCCCACGCCCCGCCCACGCCACCTCCGGGGCCTTGCTGGGCGGGGTGGGGGGCTGTGCTGGAACCCCCTCCGCAACGGTTCCTGCGCGCGCTTCCTCAGCCCGTCCACACCAGCTGCAGGGGCCGCTGTCCGCGCCCTTCCCGCAGGCCTCGGGGCTCCCTAAGTCTTCAACAGAATGGTCAGCTCGGGGCGCTTTCTCTTAGTAGCGAAAGTGTCACGGCTACTATTTATCCAGCGAGCCGCGCTCCAGGTCCCTGCGGAGAGTTTTACGCCACACCCGGTGACGGGTGACCTGGCCTCCCGTAGCCGTGAGCATTTCCAGGCCTCAGCCCTGAGCGCTGAACTGTCGGTATCCGACATTAATTAACCCACGTTTAAATAAGCTCAGTGGGCACTAGCTAGGGTGCTGGACAGTGGGGCTTGGGCTCTGGGGAAGCTCTGCACACAGCACCCACACCCTCCCGCAGAAGCCTAGAGGCAGGTTTATGACTGTCTCCATCTCAAAGACACCAACACTGTGCCAGGGACAGAGTTCTGGTGTGGCTGTGGGCTGAGCCTGTGCCACGGGATCGAGTGCAAGTGTGACCCCGAGAGTCTGGAAACAGTCACCACCTGTGTTTGGAAGTGGGCTTTGGGACAGTCGAGAAGAGCCCATCGGGGTGAAGCCCCATGCTTGAATACTGGTGGCTTTATAAGGACAGGGCAAGGAACCCTCACCTGTCACACACTTCCTATCCCTGCCATGTGAAGCCCTGCCTGCAGTGGGACTCTGCTGGCAAGCAGCAAGGAGGCCATGGCCAGATGCAGGCCCTTGGCCTTGGACCAGAACTTCCTGTCTTTATGAGTTGCTCAGCCTCAGGTCCTTTGTTATAGTAACAGAAAACAGATTAATACAATAAGAGTATAAATGTCTTCACCACAATTGCACTAAAAGTTGCAATTTCAATTATGCTAAAAATCAGGTGATTTGAGTTTAAAATTTGTGTGTTCTAATAGCAAAGTCTAGGTTTTTAAAATTTGGCAGAGTATAACACAGTAAATAGTAGCAGAGCCAAAAACTTATTTACATCATATTCCAGCATATATGCAAAATATTAATTATTTTATTATTATTTTAAATATCCATATGGAGCCATAAGGTACATATAAGTTTTATCAATGAGTTTTGACAAAAGCAAAGACAAGTTATCTATACCCTGTTCAGATAAGAACGCCCCAACACCTCAGTGAGTATGCTCGTATCCTTCCTGGTCATTCCCCATGTGCTCTCTGCCCCAGAGGCAGCCACCCTGTGGACTTCCTTTTCCCTAGGCAGCTTCCAGCTGTTCTAGAACTCGACGTAGAAGGAGTTGTAGGTGTGGTTTTTGTGTCTGGCTTCTAGTCATCCTAACTTTTCTAAGAGTAGTGTTATTAGCTAGCTCCTTTTCATGGCTGAATAGTATTGCTCCGGGTGAATATTCCACAATCTGGCTCTCTAGTCTATTGATAGGCTTTGAGCTGGTTTGAAGAAATCACATGTGAAGCTACTGTGATCATTCATACACAAGTGTTTTTGTAAATATATAGCTGATTTCTTTTACTAAACAGTTAGAAGTGAAATTTCTGGAACACGGTAGGTACAAATTTTGTACAGACTGTCAACCTAGTTTCCAAATAAGTTACACTATTTTATATCCCAAAACACTCTAGAATCCAGTTGTTTCACATACTTCTCTCATTTGATCTTGCTGATTTCTGCAGTTTTAGCCATTTTAGTGAGTGCATGATGGTCTCACTGTGGATTTAGGTTTAATTTCCTCAGTGTTTACAATTTTAGCACTTTTTCCTGTGCAGTCACGTGTTTTCCTTGCAGGTCTTTTGCCCACTTTCTTCGAGTCTTTCTTTTGTAGTGTTCCGAGGTAATCCGTGTACATCCTGGATACCAGCCCTGGGCTGCAGAACGGGGATGCAGAATGCAGTCTATGGCTTCCTATTGACTTGTCCAATTGTCCTGAACAGCACTGAGTTCCGTTTGTTTGTTCATCTGACAGTGTTTTCTGCTGAGACGTTTGTTTTGTTCTGTTTGTTTTGAGACAGTTTTGGGGAAGCATGTGACCCACAGGGCCTTGAGGCCTGGACTGCGCTGGACCATGCCGCAGCCAGTTCGTCTGCGTGGCCCTGCGTCTCCCATCTGGGTGTGCATCTGGGTGTGAGTGTGGGGCTCCCAGGGGCCTTCGCGAGAGCTCCCGCGGCGAAGGGAGAGGCCGAGGGGCTGGCAGGTTCCACTGCCCCTCTCCTCCCTGCTCCGTCCAGCCCTTCCCCCCGACAGCTCGTCCTTGGGACCGGCCCTCACCGCGCCCCACAGGACTGTGTCCTGCACCTGGGCTCCTGGCCTCCAGTCTCTGCGGGTGGGCCTGCCATGGCCACTCGCCGCTGGCCGCGCTTCCCTGCGGACGCTGGCTCGCCCTGCTCCACCCTGGCATAGGGACTCTGCCGTTGGGACTCCCCCTTTGGGTGCGCTCAGTGCAACGCAGCTGCCCTGACGCCGTCCTCACCCAGGCCACAGGAAGACCTGACGCAGAGGCGGAGCCAGGGCGCAAGCACCCGAGCCGGATCCGAGCGGAGCGGAGCGGGGCGCGGTGTGGCTCAGCAGGACGCGAGCCTCTGCAGACCGCAGACTGCGGACGGCGGCGCTTCCCGCGGACCTGCGGCCGCGGGGATGCAGACCGGACGTAGCCCAGGTCGCCGAACCTGCCACAGAGTCCTTCCCCGCCACCTGCGCTGTCCTCGCCGGCGCTCGAGCGTGCCAGGGACACCTCCGGGATCCAGCAGCTGAGTTCACATGCCGCCCCGCCTCGCTCGCGAGGCCGGGCAGCCGGAGGGTGCTGTCCCCGCGGGCCTCTGCCCTTCCCCACGCCAAGTCTCCTGGGCAGCAGGTCGGTTCCCCGGGAGGAGGGCGCCTGGCCTAGCGCTGCAGGGCTGCAGGCCACCGCAGAGCATCCCGTGTGAGACACCGCAGTCTGGCCCTGCCCTCCTGCGCCTTGCTGCTGCCCTCTCTCCTTTCCTCCTTGAAGGGAAGAGTGGGGGTCTGCCCCAGCTCTTGAACCAGTTCTTGAAGAGGGAAAGGCTTGTCCCTCCAGGAGACCAGGGCAGCATGGCCTGAGGGAGGTCAGGCGGTGGGTCGCTGGTTCTTCCAGGTCGGGTCTATACCCTCTGCTCATTCTTTGTGAAGTTCAAAGTGACATTTTCCCAAAATCAAGATTATTTTGCATAAAGAAAATAAAGCTTAAAACCATATTGTACTGGAAATTCTCTAGGATGGTTTACAGCTTCCAATGTTGTGGAACCTAAGTGACTCACAGGCAATCCTCCATATCCTAATAGAAGCCATACATGCAAAACCTTATTTACTCATTGATTTCTATATTAACTAACCCTATACATTTATTAACATTATGGAATGTGAGATGCAGAATTTAGAGCTAAGGAGTAAGAAGAAAAATGAATTTAAAATCTGCCTTTACCGTTGGCTCTTCTAGTTGTGGGGGGGGGGGTGAGACAAGCAAATGAAAACCTACAGTAAAATGTGATAAATGTTACAACAGGAGCTGGTAAAAACTACGTAGAATATGAGCGAACCTGCTCTTTGTGCCTGCGGTCTCTGCCGCAGGGTGGCTTGATTTTTGCAGCAGGTGACCTGCCTACCTGTGCCCTATTGGGCTCATAGCTGAACCACTTCCTCGTCCTCTGCACAATGGGGGCCGCCCTGCACATGCTGCTGCAGGACCCTGCCATCAGTGCTGGGAACAGTGCCACAGAGGACTCACAGATGGGGGACCACATCTGGACAATCAGAGCTGGCTAGGTCCTGCTGCACTGTCAAGCCGAAGAAAATCTTATGAAGACTGTCCAAATGTGTCCTTTCAAGTACACAATCAGTACATCACTTTAATACAAAAAATACGTGTGATGGGGAAAGAGCTATGTTTTCCAGGTGCCCAAACGATTGCATCATGGTCTTCTCCCACCATGAAAAGTTTTGTGTCTACCCTCGACACACATTTCACTTGGCTTGTTGACAGTTTGTGAAGGACAAAAAGAACCTCCCTTTCTCATGTCTGGTCAAGTGCGCAAGGAGAAGAGCCAGCAATTAACCTAAAGCTTGGGCGATGGTGGTGTCCCACGCCTCATTTAGCCACCACACTGCAGCTTCTGACCCCGATGACGTCTGTCCCCTGCAGCCTGCTCCCTCGGTCACCCACAACTCACTTGTGGTAGGTTTGCAGCCTTGAACCCTCTTGCCTTCATATAGTTTCAGAAACACAAACCTTTGTACAGGTTATAAGATCATCAAACTTTTTAATAAAAACACATTTACATGGAAAGCTCTGCTCCCTCATCTACACTGAGCATGTGACAAAAGCCACAAGCATGGGCATTTGGAATTTTGCTTCCAAAAATGTTTTACATGATGCAAAATCCTTGTGTCCCTAGACACCATTAACTTGTAGCGGGTAGCAGTGGCGACTCTCACAGCACTTGCTGGGGATGTTTGGCGCAGCTGAGGGCAGATCAGGGCTGCCTGTGTGGTGGGCAGGCCCGCCTCCTGGCTCCAGCTCAGGAGGTAACTTCAGAGAAACCAAAGCGGCACGTCTTGGGTGCAGGTAATTCATTACATCTGTTGCCAGCGACCAGATTTCTGTGCTTACACTTGACTCTGACAAGTCCTGTTAGGCTCATCCTAAGCTCGGCCTCCTCTGTGAAGCTAGACCCTCCTTCTCCGAGTGGAGAGCCTGTGATTAAGTAACTCTGGCTTTTCATTTAAAAGACGCAGCGTCAGGCTGGGGTGGAGCCCGGTGGTAGAGTGTTTGCTGAGCCCACGGAGGCTTGAACCTCTGCTCACACTCTCATGTGGGGCTTCCTCCTCTCCATAAATAAACTCTAAGTCCCCAGGTGCAAAGTCACCTCCTCTCCTGCTTCTTCATACCACACTTGGCAGCAGGCAGCATTCATTTCTCAATATCCAGCAGGTGGTTGAGAACCATCATATGCCAGGCCCTGAACTAGGCACCTAAACCACAGGCAGCACCACCCCCTCCAGTAACAACTTAGCAGCCACCAGGTGTGCGCTCACAATGCAGTGACGAGTGTGAGACAGGAGACGTGGGTGCACAGGAAGATCCTCCACTGGGACCCAGGCACTGTGGAAGCCGTCTGGGGTGGGGAATCATGGGCTTGCTCCAAGTAAATATCCTCGACAGGGCAGAGAAAGCACAGAGTGTGCCCAGAGAGGGCACCCGAAGACCATGCCTGGGACAAAGGAGGAACCAGTGGGGAGACGAGGGAGCTCCAGGGTCCTCCACTCTAACTCATGGTTCAGAAAGGTGTAGCTTTAAGGTTCTCTGTGACAGTCTTTGGAAAGCCACTCCACCCACCACACAAAAAGGGATTACTGAACATTGGAGCATGAGTAAAACTCACTGGAAAAAAAAGATGTCTGGCCCCCAGGCGACCGACCATCCACGGGGAAGGACTGCCTTCCCAGCCACTGTGCTCTCTCCAGGTACGGTCCCACTCTGCCGTCCCTTTCTGGAGTCCGGAGGGCTGGGTCGTTGCTTGGTGGTGGACTCTTCCGAAGTTCGATGACTGTGGATGTTTGCCGAGAGGAAAGGAAAACTTAACTGAGACTCAGAACTATCCTCAGTGAAATCATCTGTTTACTGTAGAGGGCCAGAGATTCTCAGCACAGGACTTAGAATAGAAGCCAACCAAATAAACAGGAAGTGTCTTTCGCTTGCCATTGTTCAAATTTGTCAGGAAACCACAATGATACTGACAATTACCACTAATTAAGAATTTATCCCACACCTGAGCGCTATGTTCTCTCAGCCTCGAGACAAGCCTGGGCGTGAGCCGTTGTTATCTGCACTGGGAAGCACGTAGAGGTGCTGGCGAAGCCGGTGAGCGATGCCACCCCTGTCAGGTTGCTCCAGAGACGATTCAATTCACTCACCCAACAGTAGAATCTAGCAAACTCCATGTGCCACACTCCTGACAGATCCTGCAGCTTCATGGAAAACTGAACCAAGTTGGGCCTCACCCTTGTCCTTGGTGCATATTCGTGCCTACTGTGTGATTGCAGGAGCGACTGAGTGCGTGGGTATGTGAAGGGATGTGGGCAGGAAAGACAAAGGAGTCCAACACCACAGTGCCCAATGACCCCGCCCAAGGAGGGATCCACGGCGCTTCATTCTGAAACAACCGGACACCTTTCCATCAGCACGAGGAGGTAGTAACCTCCACTTCTGGACCTTCTCATTCTGCCGCCCAGCACCTAAAGCCAAACAGAGGAAGAACAGGGCAGGAGAGAGATTGGGAGCATTGTCCCTCCTCGCCTTAGCAGTAAAAGACTTGGGACAGATTCGATGGATTTGATCAATGGATCTAACAAAATAATTTGAGACTTTATGGCTTATTGATCAAGGAACTATGCCTGAGAGGTGCCCATCCATCACCTTTGAGGCCAAAGAACTCCCAGGGAAAACACTGTTCCTGCTGCAAATCAGCCTTGGGATGGAGGAAGCCAGTGGCTCTGTCAACAGGAAAACCTCAGCAGGGCCCCACAAGGCCTGCTCTTTCTGCCAGGGAGAAGAGACAGCCAGAGGCAGGTGTGTTCACCAGGGTTCCACACGCCGTGACCCTCACCGGACCTGGCCAGGTGAGTGGAGGAGCCCTTACTCGGGAGCCGCAGGGGCTTCAGTGATGGGAGAGAGGCACAGAACCTGGCTCTCTCCTTGCCAGCCGGCTCACTGGACCCCACAGACAGGTTCCTATAGGAACTAGTCAGAAGGACTCTATGATAAGGAATTGTAATGTCCATAAAAATCAAGGAAGAAATACCCAGCAAACATTCTAGGCATTGTTTCTCTGTTTTGTTCTGTCTTGTCTGTGTGTACTGGGCATGGAACCCAGAGCTCCTGCCTGCAGGCAAGTTCTTATCACTGAGCCACTCCCCAGCTTCTTGGAGTTCCCCTAGATGCTGGGATTCCACAAAGAACAGACAAAGGCCGCCTCGCCCTGGCTGGGTAAGCCTGCTGGCATGAGAGCGAACCCACGGACGTGTGTGTGCACAAGTGTGTGCATGAGTGTGCATGAAGTATGTGTGTGCATGTATGTGAGAGGGCAAGTGTGAGTATGTGTAGGTGTGTGTGCGTGTGCTTCAGCGTGTATGTGCATGAGAGCATGTGTGTGTGCAAGTGTGCAATGTGCACGAGTGAGTCATGCAGATGTCTGAATGTGTGTGCATGAGTGTGTGTGTACGTGAGCATGTGTGTGTGGTGCAGTGAGGTCGACTCGGGGTCAGCGGCACCCTCTCTGTGTCGGAGCTCCCTGCTGCCAGGCCAACACTGGAGTGAGTGTGTCTTTCTCTCCATTCCAGACACTGGACACTGTGATTTTCAGGAATCTCGGGTTCTGACTCAGCCTGACGTGGCTGGAGCCCTTCTCGTCAGCTTTCAGGTTTAGGTTTTCTCTAGCTGGAGATCCTAATCTGCACCAGGACGCGGCAGGGTCCTGAGACTTGAGTCCTCTCTTGTTTTAAATTTATTTATTTATTCTACTTTGTTATGCAGGACGGCAGAATGCAATTCATTTCATAGTACACACACAGAGCACAATTTTTCATGTCTTGGTTGTACACAAAGTAGAGTCACACCATTCTGTCTTCATAGGCGTACTAGGCTAATGACGTCTATCACGTTCCACCATCTCTCTTACCCCCAGGCCCTCTCCCTTTCCCTCCCTCCCCCTTTTTAAATTTTTTCTAGTTGTAGATGGGCACAATACCTCTATGTTTTTTATTCATTTATTTTTATGTGGTGCTGAACATTGAACCTAGAGCTTCACACATGCTAGATGAAGCCACAATCCCAGCCCCATCCCTCCCTCTCTTTGCCCTATCAAAAGTTCCTCCATTCCTCCCATGTCCCCCACTGCCATATGGAACAACAGCCACTTATCAGAGAAAACATTCAGCCTTTGGTTTTGGGGGGATTGGCTTATTTCACTCAGCATGATATTCCCCAACTCCATCCATTTTCCTGCAAATACTGGGATTTATTCTCTTTTATTGCTTCATTGTGTATATATATCACATTTTCTTTATCCATTCACCTACTGAAGAGCATCTGGATTGGTTCTGCGGTTTAGCTATTGTGAATTTTGCTTGTTTTTTTTTTGTTGTTGTTGGGTTTTTTGTTGTTGTTGTTGTTTATGTTTTTTGAGTTCTTTATATATCCTAGAAATTAGTGCTCTATCTGATGTGCATGTGGTAAAAATTTGCTCCCATTCTGTAGGCTCTCTCTTCACCTCACTGATTGTTTCCTTTGCTAATAAGAAGCTTTTCAGTTTGAATCCACACCACTTATTGATTCTTGATTTTATTTCTTGCACTATAGGAGTCTTGTTAAGGAAATCAGGGCCTAATCCAACATGATGAAGATTTGGGTCTACGTTTTCTTCTATTAGGTACAGGGTCTCTGGTCTAATTCCTAAGTCCTTGATCCACTTTGAGTTGAGTTTTGTGCATGGTGAGAGAGAAGGGTTTAATTTTATTTTGTTGCATATGGACTTCCAGTTTTCTCAGGACCATTTGTTGAAGAGGCTATCTTTTCTCCAATGCATGTTTTTGGCACCTTTGTCCAGTATGAGATAACTGTACTTATGTGGGTTTGCCTCTATTCTGAACCACTGGTCAACAAGTCTGTTAGGGTACCAACATCATGCCATTTTTATTAATGTTGCTCTATAGTATAGTTTAAGGTCTGGTATTGTGATGCCACCTGCTTCACTCATCTTACTAAGGATCGCTTTATCTATCCTGGGTCTCTTATTTTTCCAGATGACTTTCATGATTGCTTTTTCTATTTCTATGAGGAATATCATTGAGATTTTTATTGGAATTGCATTAAATTTCTATGGTGGTTTTGGTAGTATGGTCATTTTGACAATATTAATTTTGCCTATTCAAGAACAAGGGAGATCTTTCCATCTTCTAAGATCTTCTTTAATTTCTTTCTTTAGCATTCTGTACTTTTCATTGTAAGGTCTTTCACCTCTTTTGTTAACTTGATTCCTAAGTATTTTTTTGGGGGGTGGGGGGGTATTGTAAATACGATAGTTTTCCTTGTTTCTCTTTCAGAGGATTTGTCACTGATGTACAGAAATGCCTTTAATTTATGGGCATTGATTTTATATCCTGCTACTTTACTGAATTCATTTTAGTTCTAGAAGTTGTCTGGTGAAATTTTTAGGATCCTCTAGGTATAGAATCATGTCGTTAGCAATCAGTGATACTTTGGGTTCTTCTTTTCTTATGTGTATCCCTTTAATTTCTTTCATCTAATTGCTCTGGCTAGAGTTTCAAGAACTATTTAAATACAAGTGGTGAAAGAGGGCATCTCTGTCTTGTTCCAGTTTGGGAAGGCTTTCAATTTTTCTCCACTTAGAATGATGCTGGCCTGGGGCTTAGCATAGATAGCTTTTATGATGTTGAGATATGTTCTTGTTATCCCTAGTTTTTCTAGTGTTTTGAACATGAAGGGGTGCTGTATTTTGTTGAATGCTTTTTCTGCATGTAATGAGATGAGCATATGGTTCTTATCTTTTAGTCTACTGATGTGATGAATTACATTTATTGATTTCTGTATATTAAACCAAACTTACATCCCTGGAATGAACCCCACTTGGTCGTGATGCACTATATTTTTGATATGTTTTTGTACTGAATTTGCCAGAATTTTATTGAAACTTTTTGCATCTGTGTTCATTAGAGATATTGGTCTGAAGTTTTCTTTCTTTGATGTGTCTTTGGTTTTGGAATCAGTGTGATATTGACCTCATAGAATAAATTTGGGAGTGTTTCCTCTTTTTCTATTTCATGGAATAATTTGAGGAGTACTGGTATTAGTTCTTCCTTACAGGTCTTCCTTGAAGAACTCAGCTGCGAATCCATCTGGTCCTGGGCTTTTCTTGGTTGATAGGCTTCTGATGGTGTCTTCTATTGCATTGCTTGAAATTGATCTGTTTAAATTGTGTATATCATCTTGACTCAATTTGGGCAACTCACATGACTCTAGAAATTTGTTGATACTTTTGATATTTTCTATTTTATTGGAGTACAAATTTTCAAAATAATTTCTTCTTCTGTATTTCTGTAGAGTTTGTCATGATATTTCCTTTTTCATTGCAAATGTTAGTGATTTGAGTTTTCTCTCTCCTTCTCTTCATTATCAAGGCTAGGGGGTCATCAATTTTACTTGTTTTTTTCAAAGAACCAACTTGTTTTGTCAATTTTTTAATTATTTAGTTTCTATCAATTTCATTGATTTCAGCTCTGATTTTAATTATTTCCTGTCTTCTACTGCTTTTGGTGTTGATATGTCCCTTCTTTTTCTAGGGCTTTGAGATGTAGTGTTAGGTCATTTATTTGTTGACTTTTTCTTCTTTTAAGGAATGAACTCCATGCAACTTTCCTCTAAGAACTGCCTTCATAGTGTCCCAGAGATTTCAATGTGTTGTGTCAGTGTTCTCATTCACCTCTAAGGACTTTTTAATCTTCTCTTCAGTATTTTCTGCAATCCATTGTTTATTCAGTAGCATATTATTTAGTCTCCAGTGTTGGAGTAGCTTCTATCTTTTATTTTATCATTTATTTCTAATTTAATTCCATTATGATCTGATAGAATGAAGGGTAGGATCTCTACTTTTTTTATTTGCTAAGAGTGGCTTTGTGACACAGTATATGGTCTATTTTAGAGAATGGTCCACATGCTGCTGAGAAGAAAGTGTATTTACTACTTGAAGGATGAAATATTCTATATATGTCAGTGAAGTCTAAGTTATTAATTGTTTGAGTTCTATAGCTTCTTTGTTTAGCTTTTGTTTGGAATACCTATCCAATGGTGAAAGATGCATGTTAAAATTACCCAGAATTAATAGGTTGTGCTCTATTTGACTCTTGAACTTAAGAAGAGTTTGTTTGATGGATGTAGAAGCTCCATTGTTTGGGGCATATATATTTATTATTGCTATGTCTTGAATGGTTCCCTTGAACAGTATGAAATGTCCTTCTTTATCCCTTTTGATTAACTTTGGCTGGAAGTCTATTTGATATGAGGATGGACATCCTTGCTTGCTTCCACAGTCCACGTGAGTGGTATGATTTTTCCCAACCTTTCACCTTCAGTCTGTGGATGTCTTTTCCTGGGAGATGAGTCTCTTGGAGGCAGCATATTGTTGGGTCTTTTTTTAAATCCAATCTACCACTCTATGTCTTTTGATTGGTGAGTTTAGGCCATTAACATTCAGGGTTATGATTGAGGCATGATTTGTAGTCCCAGCCATTTTTATTTATTTTTGGTATTTAACTTGACTTGGTTTCTCCTTTGATTGGTTTTTCCTTTAGTGTAATACCTCCATTTGTTGATTTTCATTGATGTTTTTCATTTCCTCCTCATGGAATATTTTGCCGAGAATGTTCTGTAGTAAAGGCTTTCTAGTTGTAAATTCTTTTAACTTTTGTTTATTGTGGAAGGTTTTTGTTTCATCATCAAATCTAAAGCTTAATTTTGCTGGATATAGGATTCTTGGTTGACATCCATTTTCTTTTAGAGCTTGGTGTATATTGTTTCAGGATCTTCTAGCTTTCAGGGTCTGGGTTGAGAAATCTGCAGAGATCCTAATTGGTTCCCCTGTATATGTGATCTGATTCCTCTCTCTTGTGGCTTTTATGATCCTCTCCTTATTCTGCATGCTAGGCATTTTCATTAGAATGTGGCTTGGTGTAGATCTGTTGTGATTTTATACATTTGGTGTCCTGTAAGCCTCTTGTGTTTGGCTTTCCAATTCATTCTTCATGTTTGGGAAATTTTCTGATATTATTACATTGAAAAGATTATTCATTCATTTGGTTTGTAACTACACCTTCCTCCATCCCAATAATTCTTAAATTTGTTTTTTTTTCTGTTATCCCATAATTCCTGAATGTCCTGCTCATGGTTTCTTACCATCTTCACTGTGCAGTCAACTTAATTTTCAAGATTATATATTTTGTCTTCATTGTCTGAGGTCCTGTCTTCCAAGTGATATCATGTGTTGGTGATGGTTTCTATTGAGTCTTTAATTTGGTTTCTTTTTTCTTTCATTTCAAGGATTTCTGTGGTTTTGTTCAGAACCTCTATCTCCTTATTGCAGTCATCTTTTGCTTCCTGTATTTTCTTATATAGGTCTTTATCAAAATGATCTTTTGCTGCCTGTATTTGCTCTCTTACATCATCCTTTAATCCACAGGACTTTTAATTATGTGCATCCTGAACTCCTGCTCAGTCATGCTTCTGCTGTGCTGGCCGTGGAGTCGAATAGTGTAGTACCTGGTCTGTTGGGGGCACCTTCTTCCCTTGTTCTCCATGTTGGCCGTGTGTCTTCCCTTCTAGCACTGGGGTTCCCAGGTTAGGGTGTCCCTATAGGGTTAGGGCGTTCCTGCAGGGTTCTAATACCTCTCCTTTAAGGAGGAGAACAATACTAACAAATCCCAATGCAAACAACACACAGCCTTAAACCAAACCACTGCTATTAAGATGTTTATGGTTTTGTCACAATATGCAGAAATGGTGAATTTGATCATTATCTACAATATAAACAGAAGGTTAGGGTTAGGGTTAGGGTTTTTCTGATGGTGGACAAATAACCAGGGGTGAGGTGTAGGATGAGATGTTGAGGTGGTAGGAGGTGAGGATATAGAGTTATTAGATCTTAGGAAGGGTGAAAGAGAAATCTAAAGAAGTTGGATAGTAGCAGGGGAAGAGAGAGGAAGTGATTTGGGAGAAACAGTGAGTTGGAAGACAATAGAGTACAAAAAACAAGCATAAAAATTAAGAAAAATTAAAAATGTAAAAATAGGAGATAAACGAATATATAACACAACTGTAATATGCTATTCAGACACCCCAGTCCTCAGTAGCCTAATTCATGAAAAGCACTTGGTTTCACTGGTGTTGGGGATGTGAGAGTGGGGTGGGGAGGGAGGGAGGGAGGGAGGGAGAGAGAGAGAGAAGAGAGAGAGAGAGAGAGAGAGAGAGAGAGAGAGAAGAAGAAGAAGAAGAAGAAGAAGAAGAAGAAGAAGAAGAAGAAGAAAAGGAGGAGGAGGAGCAGGAGGAGGAGGAAGAGGAGGAGAAGGAGGAGGAAGAGAAGGAGGAGGAGGAGCAGGAGAAGGAGGAGGAGTAGGAGGAGGAGGAGGAGCAGGAGGAGGAGGAGGAGCAGGAGGAGGAGGAACAGGAGGAGGAGGAGAATGAAGAGGAGAAGGAGGAGGAGGAGGAGAAGGAGGAGGAAGAGGAGGAGGAGGAGGAGGAGGAGGAGTAGGAGGAGGAGGAAAAAGAAAGAAAATCTCGAAGGAAAATAAAAGGATTGTTTTGGTTGGAGATCAGTGTCTTTCCTGCTTCCCATCTCATCCAATATGTGGGTTCTCTGTCTGCTGGTATCTCCACCCTGGGGATGGTGAAGGTTATTGGGGTGGGAGGATTAGTCTTGGGGGTGTGGCTCGTGGAGGTGGGGGATAGCACTTTCTGGTCCCTGATGGGAGACTGCACCCCAAGGATCTCCTTTGGGGCCCACTCGTGTGATGTGGGCACCTGGTCTTATCTCCTTATATCCCCTGTAGCCCTCCCAATTCCTAGTCTCTAGTTTAGTCTCTAAACTGTATCTCCCTCCCTCCCTCCCTCCCTTTCTACTTCCTAGTCAGGAAGCTCTCTCTGGTGGTCTTGTGGGCAGCGCTCTGGGGGCTGCACACCTGTCATGTAGAGCTGCTTTGTCTTGGGCAGTTCAGGGCCAGGCTTTGTGAGCTACTGATCAGCCATGCAGCCACAAGCACTGTGCTGGGTTAGTGGGGACTTGGGGACTCTGTGTACCTTGATATTGCTTCTAGGCCCCAGCAGGTGTCCCAAGCTTGGAGTTGCCCCAACTTAAGATGGCAACCAAGGTGTCCCAAGATGAAGGCAGCTGATTTCAGAGATGGGGTGTTGTGTCAGGTGGGGCCAGGTGGTGGCGTTGGGCCGTGTGATCAGAGATGCAGCTCTGTGGCATGCAGTATTGTGGCTGGCGGCTGTCTACTGACCCTATGCCATGTCCCCAGATGCAGGCTACCATGTGCAGGGGACTATGGCAGAGGTGACAGTGTCCCAAGATGGAGGCGACTGGGGGAAGACCCACATTGGTAGATGGGGGTCCACGACAGGAGTGGCGGCCAGAGATCTTGCGTGTGGGCCACGGCCTGGCATCCTGCATTGGAGTGGTGGCCATGATTCCTGATAGGTTGCTCAGCCATGGGTCCTGCATGGGTGCTGGTGCCAGTGGTCCTGCTCAGGCAGGGCGACTGGGAGTCCTGCACTGACACTGAGGCCTGAGACCTGCGCGGGCATGGCGGTCGGAGGTTCTGCAGGAGCATGGGTCCTCTAATCGCTCACAGAGAAAGAGTATTGCCACTACCAAATCCCAGGTCACAGAGCGACTCAGAATGCAGCCTCCCTCCAGCCCGCCATCTTGGGTCCCTTTGAGTTCTCTTTAGTGGTCATTTCTTGACTGCTCTGGGGCTGGGGACAGTGAGGAGGCAGCCAAGGGAGGACAGGAGGGTACACCAGGTCTTCCTTCAAAGGACTGCCTCTGGCTTTCTTTTAGCAGGAGGTGTGCAGGGCCTACAGTTGGCTCCACTCGCTGGAGATGGCCTTGGGAGGCATGTCATGGCAAGCACCTGGCCATTAGGCCACTCTTGGCCCCACTGGCCACCCATTCATCCTGCTAAACCACAGCCCTGCCAAGACAGTCACCTCTCACCCCCAGCCTCCTGGCCACACTGGAAAGCTGGGTAAGGTCCTCTTCCAGGCTCAGTGTCCTGCTGTCGTGTGGGTCTTCTCAGCCTGTAGAAATAGAGCATTTTGGCTCTTTCCAGGAAGGGGCTGCTCTCATGTGGCCCTGCCTGCGAGGTCCACCTTCAGAGGGCTCCGGGCAGCCTGCCACCTCTGGTCTCCACAGGCAGGAATCCATCTCAGTCCCTACAGCCTCCAACTCCAGGAACAGTTTCCCATAGACTATGGCGAGGCTTGTGTTAGCAGGTGCCCTGTCCCACCCCAGGGCACAGTCTGGGCACACTGCAGCAGGGACAGCACATCTGCAGGGTGGCCTGCTCCCCAGGCTTTCCTGCCCACTCTCTCACCCGCCTACCTGCCCTGGAGACAGGAACACGGCTCAGGCCACCAGGTGTTTCAAGTCCTGTCACAGGACACACAGAAGGTCTGGAAGCTTACGTCCTATCGTGTGCACGGTCAACGGCCCTCGCTTCCACCATCGCAGCTCAGCAGACCTCAGACCCCAGGAGCTTCCCTCTGTGACCTGTGGCACACAGCCTGACTTTGTTCAGCAGTGAGGGTTGTGAAGATGGGAAAGCAGAGAGAAGGAAGCAAGTCCAGGGGCAAGCTGCAGCAGCAGCGCACAGGTGGCAAGAGCTGGGCACTGAGCTCAGGGCAGGAGCACCAAGCGACCAAGTGAAGGGGACCATGGAGGAGCAGGGAGTGCTCAAGAAGGAGGGGGACACTGCGGAGGAAGGCATGGAGGGAGGACATGGGGAGGCCTGAGAGCAGACAGGCCAGCCAAGCAGGACTTGCCTCAGAGGGACGGGAGTCGCGCATCTCTGGGGTGGTGCCTGAGTTCCAAGGGCCACTGTGGGTAAGAGATGGTGTCATCGGCAGCCACTGTGCAGCCCGTGTAGGGTCCCAGGGAGCGTCAGGCTTAGCTGTGAGCCCTGAGCACAGAGCAGGCCAGAAGCCGCAGGTCCAGGGCGGCCCACCAGCTCTCCTCCAGGCACCACCTGCCCACCGTGGCATTGGGCTCTGGGTGGGCAGGGGTGAATCCAAGACCACAAACAGTTCCGTGCTGCTAGTAAAGGGCGGCATGGGTTCAAGAAAGCCCTCCAAGCAAGAGTGACTGACTCCGCTGCTGCGTAACAGATCCGCCCAAGCAGCACCGCCACTCTGAAATCCACGGCTCCTGCTGGTCACGAACCCGGGATCGGGTCAGGGCTTCGCCTGCAGTGAGAGCAAGAGGCTGCTGAGGCCAGAGGGCAGGAGGAGCAGGGCTGCCTGGCTGGGACTTCTCCCTCCTGCTGGCTCGGGCCGCCTGGTGGCTCTCAGGTGGCCCACGTGGGTCCCTCCCAGCCTGGCACGTGGGGTGGGCACTCACTTGCCTGCAGGCCTGGCTGAGCACAGGGATTCCACTCGCTCACTTCTGCACACGCCATTGACCAGAGCGAGGCACAGGCCCCACTGACCCCACAGGAAGGGGGGTGGACACCCCCAACCCATGGAGTGCCCGGCTCACCTTGCAAGAAGAACACGTGGGGTAGGAGGTGGCGTGGCAGGGGCTTTGGGTCAGGCAGCTTGCTCCGTGACGACTGGAGTGGAGGAGAATCTTCCAGGAACACGTGAGAGCACAGGTACAAATGCAGAGGGGAACCGTCAGGAGCACGAGGTGGTCAATAAAAACGACTGAGGGGGAGATGAAGACGCTCATTATGCATAACACAGGGGACAAAGTAGGATCTGCCTGCTCCTAGAGCCACACTCACACAGATGAGTGCACACACACACACAGCCCACACTCACACAGATCAGTGCACACACACACAGCCCACACTCACACAGATCAGTGCACACACACACAGCCCACACTCACACAGATCAGTGCACACACACACACAGCCCACACTCACACAGATCAGTGCACACACACACAGCCCACACTCACACAGATCAGTGCACACACACAGCCCACACTCACACAGATCAGTGCACACACACAGCCCACACTCACACAGATGAGTGCACACACACACAGCCCACACTCACACAGATCAGTGCACACACACACAGCCCACACTCACACAGATGAGTGCACACACACACAGCCCACACTCACACAGATCAGTGCACACACACACAGCCCACACTCACACAGATCAGTGCACACACACACACACAGCCCACACTCACACAGATGAGTGCACACACACACAGCCCACACTCACACAGATCAGTGCACACACACACACAGCCCACACTCACACAGATGAGTGCACACACACACAGCCCACACTCACACAGATCAGTGCACACACACACAGCCCACACTCACACAGATCAGTGCACACACACACAGCCCACACTCACACAGATCAGTGCACACACACACAGCCCACACTCACACAGATCAGTGCACACACACACAGCCCACACTCACACAGATCAGTGCACACACACACAGCCCACACTCACACAGATCAGTGCACACACACAGCCCACACTCACACAGATCAGTGCACACACACACAGCCCACACTCACACAGACCAGTGCACACACACACAGCCCACACTCACACAGATCAGTGCACACACACAGCCCACACTCACACAGATCAGTGCACACACACACAGCCCACACTCACACAGATCAGTGTACACACACACAGCCCACACTCACACAGATCAGTGCACACACACAGCCCACACTCACACAGATCAGTGCACACACACACAGCCCACACTCACACAGATCAGTGCACACACACACACAGCCCACACTCACACAGATCAGTGCACACACACAGCCCACACTCACACAGATCAGTGCACACACACACACACACAGCCCACACTCACACAGATCAGTGCACACACACACACACACAGCCCACACTCACACAGATCAGTGCACACACACACAGCCCACACTCACACAGATGAGTGCACACACACACACAGCCCACACTCACACAGATCAGTGCACACACACAGCCCACACTCACATAGATGAGTGCACACACACACAGCCCACACTCACACAGATCAGTGCACACACACAGCCCACACTCACACAGATCAGTGCACACACACACAGCCCACACTCACACAGATCAGTGCACACACACAGCCCACACTCACACAGATCAGTGTACACACACACACAGCCCACACTCACACAGATCAGTGCACACACACACACAGCCCACACTCACACAGATCAGTGTACACACACACAGCCCACACTCACACAGATCAGTGCACACACACAGCCCACACTCACACAGATCAGTGCACACACACACAGCCCACACTCACACAGATCAGTGCACACACACACACAGCCCACACTCACACAGATCAGTGCACACACACAGCCCACACTCACACAGATCAGTGCACACACACACACACACAGCCCACACTCACACAGATCAGTGCACACACACACACACAGCCCACACTCACACAGATCAGTGCACACACACACAGCCCACACTCACACAGATGAGTGCACACACAGCCCACACTCACACAGATCAGTGCACACACACACACAGCCCACACTCACACAGATCAGTGCACACACACAGCCCACACTCACACAGATCAGTGCACACACACACAGCCCACACTCACACAGATCAGTGCACACACACAGCCCACACTCACACAGATCAGTGCACACACACACAGCCCACACTCACACAGACCAGTGCACACACACACAGCCCACACTCACACAGATCAGTGCACACACACAGCCCACACTCACACAGATCAGTGCACACACACACAGCCCACACTCACACAGATCAGTGCACACACACACACAGCCCATACTCACACAGATCAGTGCATGCCACACACACACAGCCCACACTCACACAGATCAGTGCACACACACACAACCCACACTCACATAGATGAGTGCACACACACACACAGCCCACACTCACACAGATCAGTGCACACACACACAGCCCACACTCACACAGATCAGTGCACACACACACAGCCCACACTCACACAGATCAGTGTACACACACACGCAGCCCACACTCACACAGATCAGTGCACACACACACACAGCCCACACTCACACAGATCATTGTACACACACACAGCCCACACTCACACAGATCAGTGCACACACACAGCCCACACTCACACAGATCAGTGCACACACACACAGCCCACACTCACACAGATCAGTGCACACACACACACAGCCCACACTCACACAGATCAGTGCACACACACAGCCCACACTCACACAGATCAGTGCACACACACACACACAGCCCACACTCACACAGATCAGTGCACACACACACACACACAGCCCACACTCACACAGATCAGTGCACACACACACACACAGCCCACACTCACACAGATCAGTGTACACACACACAGCCCACACTCACACAGATCAGTGCACACACCACACACACAGCCCACACTCACACAGATCAGTGCACACACACACACAGCCCCAGAACCGCCAGCCCACAGTGGCGTGCCGCACCCCGACCGCACGTGCCCCACTGCCACAGGAGGCCCCTAACCTTGACCCCTGGCAGAGCCTAGGGCTGGGCTCTGCTGTGGAAGCTGGTCTCATCTCCAGTTCAGGGAAGTTCTGTGTTTCTGTCTCACTGAAGATGGTTCCGATGCCTTCAGCCTCTATCTCCATGTGCTCTTGTGTCCCAGTGACTCCAACATTTTGCTCTCTTGAATTCGTCCCAGAGTCCTTGCATGTTCTGATCATAGTACTATTTTCCTTTAAAGCACACTGAGAATTCAAGTGTGTTGACCCTGCCTTCGAGGCCTGATATTTCTAGGTGATCTAATCTGTTGGTGATGCTTTCAAGTGTATTTTCTAATTTGATTCATGCATCTTTCATTTCTAGTTCTGATTGATTTCCTTTCATTATCTCTATTTCTGTATTGAAATGGTCTTTCATCTCCTGCATTTGCTGTCTTAATTTGATTTTTAGATCTTTAGGTTCATTGAACATTTTAATAATCACCTTTTAGTCTTTCTCTGTAATTCTATCTACTTCCATGTGTGGGGATTGTGGACTCTGCAGGAGATTTGTTTACCTCTTTCCGAGTTTTCAGAGGTCTTGGATTTCACATCAGTTGGGATGGGTTTTCCTTCCTCTCTTATGTGCACACCGTCTTTTCTAGTTGTCTTTTCTGTTCTGGGCCTTGCTCTGCTGGGAATGTGGGAGTAGGTGCCCCCTTGGGTGGTTCCTCATGGGACCTGATCATGGGTCTGTGGAACCCCTGTTCTAGGTACTGAAGTACTGTGGAGCCCGAGAGGGGCTAGGTGACCCGGGGAGGGAGCTTGGCTGAGTTGTGAGGATCGCTGACGGCAGGATCTCTACTCTGTGGACCTGGAGTGTCCCAATCTTTCTCTGGCCCCTCCCAGAGGGAGTGGGGGCCAGGACTAGCACTGATGTCAGCCACAGAGGGACAGCCTGAAGATGAACGTGCAGTGTCCACCTGATGTGGACAGCACTGTCGGAATGATGAGGTCAGCATCAGCATCAGTACCAACAACACAATAGCCAGGACAGATCAGGCATGACCCACAGGTGTCCGCCAGGTCATCCGCCGCATTGACCTCCACGACCCCAGGGATGGGGTGGGAATCCAGTCAGACAGTGGGGTGGCAGGGTCTTAGGTGGAGAGAGGGCGGGAAGGCAAGAGGATGTTGAAATATTAAAAAGTGAACAGATGTGGGAGAAGAGAGGTAGAGATGATGGCTGCCAATAAGGAGGAGTAAAAAAAAAAAAGAGTAACAGTAATTTTAAAAACAAGGAAGAGGGAACAGGAAAATCTGTCATTAGTCAGGGAAGAGAGTCAAGAAGGGGCAACTAGAGGGACATAAACCAAAATGTGAACAGACGTGCAAATCCGAGACCCAGTCCAGTCCACAGCTGACCACATTCCACCAGGTCAAGGCTGAATGATAAACAGGCAAAGAGGAAAGCAATTAAAATGAAAGTGAAATTGTGTATCTAGAACCTCTCCATGCCAAGAGAACCCCACACACAATCTCTCAATCTCACCGAAGGCAAAGAAGAAAAACCATGATAAAAGTCGAAAAGAAATTTAAGATTGAAATTTTAAAAAGTAAAAACTAAGGGAGAGATAAGGGAAAATATCAAAAATCGACGAGGAGTAAAGGACTCGTTTCCCTGAGGCAGTCCAGACTGTTGGGCCAGGGGATGGATGGCCATTCTTTTGGGGCTCATAACCCTGGGATCAGGGCTGGGTGCTGTGAGGACCAGCGTGTCTGAGTTCCTGCCTTGCTGTCAGCCACTGTGACTAGGAGCCAAGGCCAGCAGCCAAGGCCAGCGGTGGTAGCGCCAGCTTGCCGTCTCCCAGGGCAGGGTGGCCTGGTCTGGCGCATGCTGACCGGTGGTGTGTTCCCGCAGCGGGCTGCGCAGAGTGCCAACCCGATAGTTCAGCAGTTGGGTTGGGTCTTGCTGACCCTCGGAGCTATGTCAGTGGGTGTGGGATCCAGTCCACACACACCCCTGCTGCAGGGACGGACGATGCTGATCCCTGCTGGACCCGGGGTCTCGGGGGCCTCCTCTGCATTGCCCTTCAGTCAATGGCCTCACAGTCACTGCTATGAACATGAGCCACCCGGCTCAGCCCTCGAGGGCCACCGCTCCCGGGTGGCCAGGACCGGAGTCTCCCCAGAGCTCTCATGGGCTGCCGCAGTAACGGGAGCCTTCTCCCGGGTACCCAGAGGACGTGTGCTCAGGCCCAACTTCTCTAGACCTATTTCAGTCACTCTGGACCAGGGACCCTCGGGGGCTCCTCACAGGCCACTGCGGGGTTGGCTGGCAACTCAGTTAAGGGATCCTGGTCTCCTGCCTCTGTCCACGGCCATGCAGAACCAGAAATAGTTCTCAGGCTGGCGACCCTGGATCCTGCCAGACTGCCCACCTGTGGGCCCAGGTGTCTGGGCCACTTCCATTCAACCTCCCCACCGACTCCATCACAGGTTTCTTGGACTCCCCGTCCCCGGGCTCCCCTCTGCTCGGCTGCCAAAGTGGCACATCTCTAATGGCTCCGACGTGCTGGGTCTCTGGATTCTTTTACTGTCCAGTACTGAATTGAGCTCCCCCAGGAGCCCCCCAGGGGTCCCCCTCGTTCTACGTCTGTGCTGGGGAGTGGCTGGGAGCTCAGCCTTCCTCTGAGGCACCTCTTCTCTCCCACATGGGCCCCATCTGAGTCTCACAGTGGCCCTGGGCAGGACTCTCATTCACGGACCAGATGGCCGCTCACGGAGAGCCCAAGACACAGAGGCAGCTGGAGAGGAACCGCAGCCGGGGAATCCAGGAAACCCACGTTCACAGGGGCCTGAAAGGTCATCGGCTCCCACCAAGGCTGCAGTCCCACCATGTCCCGCGTCCAGCCAGACCTGGGGCCGGTTCCATGGTCTGGCTTCAGAGCTGGGTCGTGGCTTCCAGCAGGGGCCACATTTCTCAGTCCCTGGTTCCCAGGAGGGATGACACTGCCACCCACCCACAGGGCGTGAACAGAGCAGTGTGTGTCACTTGTGGTCCAGGACAGCTGAGGGACAGTTCCCTTGCTCCTCCTCCGTCTGGCTTCCCTGACTCCAAGAACACCACGGAGGTGGACGGAGTGGGGCCAGCTGCAGGAGAGCTGGCACCTGTGGCCACCAGGAAGACTGTCTCGCCACAGCAAGAGTGACACGGCTCAGTGGGAGCCGAGGCTGCTCAGAGGGACACTCCCACTCATGTGTGGACAGGAGCTCGTCCTCAGGGGTGCGCCTTTCCCTATCATTAGCTTTATTCCAACAACAATCCTCCCAAGCAGCCTGTCTCCAGTCAAGCCCAGGACGAGGGGCTCGCTCCTGCCGTGGGACCGTCACTCCATTCCTGAAGACCTTCTGGCGGTGTGAAATCATCTCTCCTCGCCAAGAAGAACATTTTCCTGCTGTCTCTGTGTGGTTTCAGGGTCTAATTCACACAGAGCAGATGAAGCTCCTCTTTCAGGTGACTTGCGCTGCCCCTGACCCCTCGTCACACACACCCTTCAACACAGACAAACAGCTCCACACACAAGTAGGGTCCCATGCCTCACCCACGTCCCTGGCTTCCCGCTGAGCTCCGTGGGCACACAGCTCTGCTGGGGGCCTCCCTCCTCCAACATGGCTGCGGCCTACCCTGTGGCTAGAAGGGCGTCTGAGCCAAGGAGCCTCGGCTAGGAGGACGGTGCACAGGGCTGCAGTCTGCCCAGGTCTGAGGAGCATGCACGTCAGCCCTAGAGCTCTAGACGGCCTTTTCCTCACGGTGACCCAGAGACAGGACAAGAGCAGCTTGGAGAGGAAGAAAGGTTTACTTTGGCTCACAGTTCAGAAGTTCAGTTGTGACTGGCCGACTCTGCCCTGGGGTGAGTCAGAGCACCATGGAGAAGTCAGAAGGCTTAGTGCTGGATCTTACACCTGAGGACAGGACAGCCAGGACGAGAGAGCTCTGCCACCAGAGACGACCCACACACCGTGGCACCTCCCCCGGGACCCGCCTCCTGCAGTTACCACCAGGTGATCCACAGCAGGGACTGATCCCCTGAGAAGGTTAAAGCTCTCATAGTCGAATCCCTTCGCCTGGAGCCTTCAGCACCGTCTCAGACCCTACATACCAACCATAACACCCAGGTGTCTGGGCATGTGGCTCTTAGTACAGCCCTGGGGAGCATGGATCCTACACAGTCCCTCAAAAAGCAAGGGCCCTGCACAGTCTCTCAGGAGGTACTCTGAAGTAAACTGACCACAGAACCTCTAGGTGTCCAGAAAATCGTGCACATCTGCTCCCCTGACTGTTCCTTCACGTTGCCCTCAGCCCACTTCATGAGAGCCTGGAAATCTCCATCTGTCCTGTGCTGCTCCTTGCCTGCCGCTCAACTCCATCCACACAGCTCTGAGTTTACCCTACACGTTCCTCAGGCCTTACATTCAGGTAAAGCACCAAGATAACGAATTTCAAACCTTTTGTAGGGAAAGACCATGTGAAAAGACATCTCTCAGGAGAAGAGAAGATGTCAAGAGAAGGAGGTGTGCACATCCCAGTGCTGAGAGCCACAGCCGAGTCAGAATGACCATGGCATTTTTGCCAGAATGGAGTGGTTGAGAGGTGACACCAGCAAGCCATTGAGATGATAATGGTTATGTGAAGCTGTGTATTCAATTGTATATTAGACCCCTGCTGTCCGCCTCAGCCTGCTACTTTGGAGTTCTCCTGGGATTCCTGGGGAGTTCTCGTTGGTTGGAGAAGTGCTGGAGGAGGGATTGCCAGAGGAGGGATTTCCGGTTGGTGTGTGGTGTGTCCCGGGAGAAGGCCGCGTGTGTGGGGTTCACGGGAGTGCGGAGAATAAAGGAGTTCCTGTTTTGAACCTACAAGGCTGTGTGGCGGCTCGGTTATTTTGTGCCCAGCCAGACTGCGGCATCCCAGCAGTTTCTCATCACCAGACATGCAAACCAAGAAGACGGCTCTTCAGCCAGTTTGGCAACTCGGCAAACTCATGGAAAATACTGGGCTGTAAAAGAAACCGTAGAGTCACAGGGACTTAGAAACGTGGGCATAATCTAAGAAATAACATGTTAGAAATGCACCAACGTGACGGACAGTGGTGAAGTTGACGGACAGCCAGCGGGGGGAAGGGGGCAGGTAGACAAAGGACGCAGTATGGCCCATGGATAAAGAAATTTGAAAATAAGAAATGACGTGGCGGAAACTGTGAATTAGAGAGGAAGGTTCATTTTCATGGATGTGGAGTTGGTACGGGACATGGTTCAGTAAAAGTAGACCCAAAAAGAGCTCAACCCAGGGGTAGAAAGTTCCACAAGCACAGAAAATGCTCCTGGTCACTGTGCTGGGCAGGAAGCATCCATAAGCCCTGCACAGCTGTGAGCAGAGGCAGAGATCAGGAAGTCATAAACGTTCCCAGAGGTGCCTGAACCGGAAAGCCGACACAGACGCTGCACACACAGGGTCCCGATACCAGGGGGGAAGCTCCCTCCACTGTTGACACCACAGAAGAGCCTTTGGGAAGATGCCTTTGGCCTCACAGGGCGTCTACAGTGCAGGGAAGACGCCCAGTACTCCACATTCATAGCAGTGAAGGTGAACTTGGGGAGGTTCGGACCCTGCACTCTAAAAGAGGATTTTACCAGAGGCTGTAGGGATCCAGCCTCTCCCAGCAACAGGGGATGTGGACAAGATCTCACCCAAAGAATGATGATGCAGGCCTCACAACTTTGGACCTCGAATCATTACTACAGAGCTATAGTGCCCAAAAGAGAGCGTGGTAGTGACACCCCAGCAGACACCAAGAGCCATGGGATGGAACAGAAGGGACAGAGACAGAAGAGAGCATGCAGAAAAGGTCATCTTCAATGGGACAGTCACACCGACGTTTCCCTGTGTTGGAAATGAGACCACCGTCCACATACAGGAGCCCTACAGGACTGCAAACACTCAAGATGAGAAAGGAATCTCCCTGAGAGAGATCTTACAAAAATGCCCAACTAGAAAATAGGGACAAACGTTAAAAGCTGCAAGAGAGAAACATTAGGTGTCATTTAGAGGCGATTGAATAGAGTTCGCTTCTCATCTTAAACCCTAGAATCAAGGAAGACCTGAGAAGACTTATTTCAAGTCCTAAAAGAAAACAATTGCCAGCCAAGATGGCTCTACCCAGCAAAGTGCTCTTTTAGATTTGATGGTGGATATGACAACTTCCCATGACAAGGGTAAACTAAAATAACTCATCACCAACACGTCAACTCTACAAAGAAAACTCAAGCTACCCCAAAACAAATCCCAAGCTCCCAAATCAATGAGAATTAATACAAGTCTAATCAACTAAAAGAGAATCAAGACAAATTGAATATAACGTAAAAATCAAAATGGGAGAAAACTTCAAACACATATATCCATAATCGCAATAACTGTAAATGGCGCGACTCTTCACTTAAAAGACTCAGATTAGCAGAATGGATCAAAAAACAAGATCCAACTATATGCTGTTTGCAAGCCTTTGGGGCAAAGATACCTACAGCACCCATTCATATTGAAACATGAGGAACTAGGGGTGACAGGAACTTACCACATTATAAAGTCTACATATGACAGACCCAAGGGCACATCATACTGAACGGAGAAAAACAAAACAAAACAAAAAACTTCCTTTAAAAATAGGAGCAAGACCAGGATACCACTCCAATTCCACATAGTCCTTCAAACTCTAGCCAGAGCAGTCAGGCAAGAGAAGGAAATCAAAGACACACAAAAAGGAAAAAAAAATCAAATCATCTCTGTTGGCTAATGACAGGCTCCTGTATTTATAAGACCTAAAAATTTCTACCAGAAGGCTTCTGGAGCCAATAAACAAATTTATTAAGGTAGCAGGAGACAAGATCAACATACACAAATAAATTAAGAAACTATCCCATTCACAAAACATCAAAAATATTTGGGAACCAATCTAATGAAGGAAGTGAAGGACCTGTGCAATGAAAACCATGGAACACTGAAGAAAGATAGTGAAGAGACCTTCAGAGACGGGAAGACCACCCAGGTTCTTGAATAGGCAGAATTAATACCATCAAAACAGCCATACTTCCAAAAGCACTACGCAGATTCAGTGCAATCCCCACCAAAATACCAATGATAGCCCTCAAAGTACTACAAAAAACAGTCCCAACATTTTTGCAAGAATCAGACCAGAACAGCTGAACAATGCTGAGCCAAAGAATGATGATTAGGCATCACAACTTTGGAATCATTACTACAGAGCTACAGTGCCCCAAAGAGAGCGTGGTGGTGACACCCCAGCAGACACCAAGAGCCATGGGATGGAACAGAAGGGACAGCGACAAGCCTGCGCACACAGTCATCCAGCACTAGCCAAAGGTGCCAAACCACGGTGGAGGGGAGCTAGCCTTTGAACAAATGGTACTGGGAGATCGAGGTCCACATTAGCAAGAATGTAAAACCTGGCCCTGGGCCTCACCCTGCACAACACTCAGCTCAGAGGGCATCAAAGACCTAACAAGGAAAACAACTCACCTGCTAGAGAAAGTGGAGACTCAACCTCCAGCATGGTGTCCTGGGAACTGACCTCCTTAAAGACCCCTAAGTGCAGAAATGAAACCAGACATTGAGAGGTGGATGGCATCGGTCAAAGAGCTTCTGCACAGCAATGGGAACTATTAAAGGCCTGGAGAGAGAGCCTACAGAGTGGAGAGGAACCCCAAAATTAACCAAGAAAACCAAGACCAAATAACCCAAGTAGTAAGTGGACAAAAGAACCCCACAGACATTTCTCTGAAGAAGAGACACAAGGGCCAACACATGCATAAAGATGCTTCACGTCTCTGGCAGAGAGGGAAATGCAGATCAGAATCACACTGAGATTTCCTCTCCATGGGAAGTCCCCTCCTGAGCCTGAGGCCTACCAGGAGTGTGGGGTCAGGGATGCTCAGCCTTCTGAGTGCAGGAGAGAAGGACGGAGGAGAGCCCGGTCCTCCCCCACGACCCCGGATCCTCGTCATTCAGCTTCTCTGGCCTTACTGTCTGTATGTCTGCACCTAAACCAAAGGCTGGATCAGATGTGTGTCAGGCCCTGTGTGGGCTGGCGCAGAAAGTGTAGGTGAGCCCCACTGAGGAAGGACAGCGGAAAATCCAACCAGGCAGAAACCCTCCACCACACCTGCACCTCCTCCACCACACCTGCACCTCTCCACCACACCTGCACCTCTCCACCACACCTGCACCTCCTCCACCACACCTGCACCTCTCCACCACACCTGCACCTCTCCACCACACCTGCACCTAAGGGCTGTGATCCCGGCTGCGGTCCGAGCCACAGATTTGAGAATCCATCATTGATTTCTGAGAACATCGGCCAATGTGCTGTGGCTTCAGAGGTCAACGGGTGATAATTGTCATCAGACATTCTACAACACAAAGCAAGCACTCACAGTGTGTACCAGGCGCACACCACACGTCCCCTCTGGAACACGGAGCCCTCCAAGTGGCTGCACGTCCCAAAGAGACTGAGCAATTAGAGCAGATCTGGAGGAAACGGTCGTGGCTCTGAGCAGGGAAGGAGAGAGCCGTGAAGGACAGCCTGAGGGGGTTCCGCTCACACCACAACTACGAAAAGGCAATTCCCTGCCATTAGAGTCCCATATAATATTTAACGACATTTCCTAATTTAGTTACACATGCATATTTAAAGTCTCAGACTAAAGAAATTAAAATGTTATTTCAGAAATTATGCTTCTGCACTTTATAAAACAATTACCCTCAAAAGCTACACGTGCGCCTGTGGTGAGCAGAAGTCCATCGTCCTCGGAGCCGCGGGCAGCGTTGAGTGGACGTTGGCAGTTACAGAGGCGGAGGAGCCTCACAACCCACAGTGGACAGGCTGAAGGTCGCCGGGAGCCAGCGGTGTCCTCCCTGTCTGAGAACCAGGAGCAGCAGTGTGAGTCCCAGTCAAGGACAGCTGATGCCCAGCCCAAGTGGCCAGGCAGAGGACAGCAGTGTCTTCCTCCACCTTCTGCTCAGCCTCCACAGATGGGAACATGCTCCCCCATTGAGCAGAACCACCAGTTCACTCTGTCGACCAGTGACAGCGTCTGTCTCCACCAGAATCACCCCCACAGACACCCGGAGATAAGGCTGGACCAGATTTCCCGTGGCTCAGTCCGGTTGACACATGCCGTCAGCCATGGAGGTATGACTGGCACGTGACTCTACTTTGGAAATTGGTGTCATCTGACACCTTAGGTTGCCGGAGACACTCCTGTCATTCAAACTCCCACCCCAGGCCACTGGAGCGCCCTCCGCCTTTAGACTCCTCCCTTGGCTTCTGCAGTTTTGAAACTTCATGTTTATGAGTGTTTTTTACAGGGGGCTGAACACCTTCTGGGCCTGGCATCTTTATTTAGAAGCGTGTTTCCTGCAGCTTCTGGAATCCACCCTGCGTCCCTCTGTGGCCTGTATTTCCTAGAAACATCATCCCCAGTTGCAGGGACCCTCCTCTGATTTCTTAACTTTTCTTCCTGATTTTCCTCCACTTCGACATATTCTACTTGCTAGGAGATCTCCTAAAATTTTTGGGCCCTTACAATTTTGAAATCTGTACTCTTCTGAAGCTTGTTAAGTCGACATGCCACTTGAGGGACACACTGTCTCTTACTTCTTTGGGAACCGTGTGATGTTTCTAAGGTCCCCGTCCCCTGCCATGTCGCCTCTCGTCCGGACTCCCTTCCGTGATGTGGTCAAGTCACTTCACTCAGGACTCCCTGCTGCCGACGGTGCATGGCTCCACACTGAAGAATGAGCTCAGCGTGCGCAGAGGCTGAGCTTCCCGGCCACCTCGCTGCGAGGGGACAGGGAGGGGCAGCTGGTGTGGCGGGGCAGAGAGGTGCCAGTCTGGAGGCCTTCGGCAGAGGCACAGCCTCCTTCTGCTGTGAGCTGAGGGGAAAGGAAGCTGAATGTGGGAAGGGTCAGGTGGCTGTCGCTGGCCACGCAGATATTCCCTCCATTCCCTTGTCTTGAGGCCTCAGCCTTACATTTCAGAGAATTCACCTTGGTCTCAGTGTGGTGAGCCGTTTCTGTGTACTGTGGCCGCCATTACAAGATGGCGCTGGCTCCGCTGTAGTCTGTGACAAACAACTCCTTATCAGAATGAGTTGGCACGCTGTGACTTGGCACCCTATGGGAAAAGTCCACGTGGCAGTTGTGCATTGGGGCTTGATGTGCTTTATCGAGGCTGGGGCGCTCGGGTGAGGTAGTAGTAGTAGCAGTAGTGGCAGTAGGAGTAGGAGTAGTAGAAGTAGTAGAAGCTAGAAGACATGTCAAAATAAAGGCCTGAATAAACTGCTGAAAGAAGATTCCCGAGTTGCGTCTTCCTTGCGGGCAAGGGGTCGCGACATCTCAGAAACTGGTTTGCTGTCTGTGTAACTTCCCCAGAGAGTAAACCCTGGTCCCCCCAACAGAGCACGGTGGCCCCCCTGCCCTAGGCAGGCCAGGGTGTGGACCGTGAACCCCACCACTCCTGTGAAGGTGTCCACTTCCCGTCCAGTTCAAGGCCAGGTCCTGCCTCCCGCGGGGGCCTTGGTTGTGCAGGGTGGGTGAGTGGCTCCGTGTCAGTGTCCACCCTGGACTCACACCTGGCCCATCTGCTGAGGACCTGTGCTTCCTTCGCCCAGCTGTGCACAGACCCTCCCGTCTCCCCTTTACCCGTGTGGTAGTTTGATCTGATTCTGTGTCTTATAAAGTACGAGCTCGTGTTTGACTCTTTGTGTTTGTTGGGTTGATTGATTCTGGATTGAAAACCTTTCTGCCAAGAAGTTCTGGCCCAGTCAGAGTTCACGTTCTGAAGTGACTTATCCGTTAAGGATCGAAAGAGGCATAAAGAAGGGAAGGAAGGACGGATGTCAGTCCACACCTGAGAACGGGAGGGTCGGGGAGTCTCTATGGCAGACATTAACAAAAGCACACTCTTGCCCAGCAGTTGTGATCTCACATTTGCACATGAGTGTGCACACACACACACACATAAATTCATCACCCTGTTTCCCTAAACTCACCTCTCGCGGCATGCAGGGTGACAAGCCTGGGTGACAGTGTGGCTTCCGCTCGCCTGTGACCGTCCCCTGAAGCATTTTCCTGGGTCTGGAGTGTGGAAGGGGAGCCAGCCTCGGGGAGCAGGGGCTCCTCCACACAGAGCCGTGCCTGGTCCCTGACGGCCACCTCTGGACAGTGATGTGCTCCCAGCTGCCCACTGCTCCACCACTTGACTGCAAGGAGCCTTTGCCGGTGTCCCAGGCTTCTACGAGACACATTTAAAGAAGGTTATAGGTGAGCAAAGAGACACGAGATTAGAGCTCGGGGTACTTGTCTACCCCAGGACGGTAGGCTGCTTCACCTCTGAAAAACCCCAGACGTTGGACTCCCCCAGTCTCTTTGATTTTCCGAGCCATTGTCCTGCAGATTCTTAAAGATCACATGCTCCATCTGAAAATGGTCCACCTTGTAAACGTGGCATTTCTAAAAGGCAAAAGCTATGCTCACCTTTGGTACACCATTCATTTTAAATCAGTGTCCAGCGATGGCAGCCAACATCTCCTCCGGTGTCTCTCCCGTGTGGCTCCTGCAGGTCCTCATTGCTGCCAGTTCCTAAGCAGCTTCCCACCTGCCCTTGCCTTGGCCCTTCCCCAGGGTCCAGTCCTGCCCACTGCCCTCAAGTCCCAGCTTCGCCCCTCAGCGCTGCTTCCCTGTCCTTGCAGCCCGCTGTCCACTGCCCTAGCCAGTGCTTGCCTCAGCAGGAACCCTCCTTCCTCCCTGTGATTGGTGCTGGACACAGAACACAGAAGTCCCTGTGGTTTATGTTTTACAGTCAGTAGGTGTCCAGCGCATAGTAGGTATTAGATTGATATTTGCAAAAGAAATGAATCGTTGATTTGTAGAAGCAGTGATCTGTAAGTACGGCCAACTGCCTGAAGCCTGGGGGCAGAGAAAGCAGCCACACTGCTGGTGGGTCAAGGGGGCTGAACACTGGTGCAGACTGGAGGAGCCCCTGCTCTCTGTGATCCCGCAGATCTGAAAGGAGGAGGAGACTGAGGCAGCTCAGCTCTGGAGAGCGTGAGCGGTCCAGGGTGCACACAGCAGAGTGAGACACGAAGCCAGAGAGGAACAGCGCTGGGGTGCAGGAGTGAGGAGCCAGCTAACACAGGAGCGAGGGAGCTGGGATTGCAGGAAAGGGCCAAGGGCTGTGAAGCCTCAGAACTGCAAGGGGCACTGCCAGGTTCTGGAGCACGCCCCTGTTGGAAGGCACACGCCCTGTGTGACAGTGAAGGAGTGATGGCCTACCTGTGCCAAATGGGAACCAGGGCGTGCAGGAGAGCTCACCGCGCACGCGGGGCGAGAGGGTGCAAAGTGGGCACGCTGGACTAGAGGGCGCTCTCCGCCCACACTGGACTAGAGGGGGCAAAGTGGGCACGCTGGACTAGAGGGAGCTTGCCACACACGTTGGACTAGAGGGCGCTCTCCGCTCACACTGGACTAGAGGGGGCAAAGTGGGCACGCTGGACTAGAGGGCGCTCTCCGCCCACACTGGACTAGAGGGGGCAAAGTGGGCACGCTGGACTAGAGGGCACTCGCCACACACGCTGGAATAGAGGGCGCAAAGTGGGCACACTGGACTAGAGGGCGCTCTCCGCTCACGCTGGACTAGAGGGCGCTCTCCGCTCACGCTGGACTAGAGGGCGCTCTCCGCTCACGCTGGACTAGGGGCGCTCGCCCTGCACCCTAGACTAGAGGATGCAAAGCGCGCACACTGGACTAGAGGGCAAAGTGCGTGAGGCAGTGCACACTGCCGCAGAGTGCCAGAGGAGCGTGAAGAACAGGCTACTACAGAGGGCAGACCCGGCTGCCAGGGCCTGGGGGCCTGAGGGCCTCAGAAGGCGGAACCCTGGGCGGGGCGTGGAAGAGGTGTTACCCTCCGCTCCTTGGCACCGCCTAGTTCAGAGTCCCACCTGTTGGGATCTTGAGAACCGCCTGACATGGCAGCGGGGCTTGTCCTGTGCCCCAGGGTCTGATCGAAGTGTGCGGGGAGGCTCTCTGTCTCTCTGGACACCTGGAAAGGCCTCTTTGGGGCTCAGCTTTGGGTGAGGTCCTGTAGATGCATTTTCTGGAAAGAATCAGTAGCATTTTCATCTCTTGCTGAATAAAGGGAGCATCAAGGGGGATGAAGACAGCTGGCAGAGAGGGGGTTTCACAGGACACCACGGAGGTGAGGCTCGGGTGTGGACAAGAGCGAAAGGAGGCAGAGGCACAGGGCAGGTGCGTCCTCACCTGGTGCCCACGGCCACCGAGGCGCTGTGTGGCTGACTCTGGCCCTCCAGCACGTGTGCAAAACCTGCCAGCCCAGCTCCCACTGCCGTGGGGGACCTTGCTCTGGACCCAACTGTGGCCCGGGCACTCAGCAGCCACCGGAGGCCCTGCGCCTGGCCGGGGAGACGGCGGGCTCAGAACCCTGTGCTGCGGAGCTCTGCTGGTACCGGGTGGCCCCCTCAGTGCTCCGCTGGGAAGCGGTGAATGACAGGCTCCCACACCCACTTCCCATTCCTGGCTCCTGAGTGTCTGTTTCCGGCCTGCCACCATGGCCCTTCTCTCCCTCTGGTTCTGTAACACTTAATAAGCTTTTTAAGTACAATTATGCACAAAACATGCCCTTAAAGTGGACACTCCGAGGGGTCTGCATCCAGCTCCCACTTATTTTTCCTTTTGTAAGTAAGCTTCTGTTTTTGAACTCAGTCGTGCCCATTTGTTCACATGCTATGACAACCCGGGTACAGACAGCTCTGTGTACAAAGGTGGAGTCCAGCCGCAGGGACAGGAACGTGCAAGGTAAGCACGCTCTGATCGTGCTCCAAGTTCCCACACACCCCTTCCCAGGAAGTCCGCCAGGCCACCAGCCAGCTGCACATGCACCTTTGTCATCAGACCAGATCTGCCCTTCCTGCACTTTCCCTAAAGGGGATCTCCAGGTGTGCCCTGGGTGCCCCATCCCTCCCACTGCAGTGTCCCATATGTGAACACCTGAGCTGTGAGGCCTGGGCCCGCTCAAGGGCAGTGCCCACGGCAGCACAGCCATCCTGTGCCCTGCAGCAGCTGAGCCGGCCTTGCCCCTTGTCCTGGCCCACTCTCCACTGGCCAGTGCTCCAACGTTGGCCATTCCGCAGTGTGTGCGGGGATCTTCATGGTCTTACTCTAGTTTCCCTGAAAAGCAACCATCCTGAGATGGTTTCGTGTGCTTGTCAGATGGACCTTTCATCTTTCTTCCTTTGAGTGGTATCTGCTCATCTTTGGTTCATATGTATTAGATCGTTTTCTTATTGAATTGTAACAGCTCTTCATTTGTTATTAATATAAATCCTGTCAAGTGTGAGTGGGTGTGTATGTAGAGAGATTTAAGTGTCTACAACAACACTTGTTTGATTGAATTAGTAGACTGTTAAAATAGCATCATTGGTGTAGAATTCTAAAATTATTAAGTAAATGTATCTCAGTGAACACTGACTTCAAGGAGCCTGTGATTTACAGTTTTCGGACTACCTTTTCCAATGTTTACCATCGATGTTTTCTCTTTCACCTGTTTTCTTTAATATTTTTCTAGGAAAATAAAACACACACTGAAACACCTTTACCTGATGAGTTTGACTTTTCCGTACTGGCAAAGAAAACCACCCGCGAGGCACTTGTTTTAATTCCCTGTCCCATGGGAGCAGCTGGAGTCAAGGGCCGGCAGTGAGTGTGTCAGGGCCCGAGGACCATCACGTTCCTGTCCCTGTGGCTGGACTCCACCTTTGTACACAGAGCTGTCTGTACACGGGTTGTCATAGCATGTGAACAAATGGCACGGCTGAGTTCAAAACCAGAAGCTTACTTACAAAAGTGGCAGCTGGACTTGTCTTCCCAGACTGCAGCCTAAGACACACATAGACACTCAAAAGTAGGCCACCAGTAATAATGGAGGAGGGAACTTTAGCTTTTCTTTGCAAAGTATGTTCCTAAAGGTTCTCTCTAAACCTCTGCAGAAGTGGTCAGACTTGGTTGCTGCCGAGGCGAACCTCCAGGTGCAACTTCAGTGTCATCACTTAAGTTGATAGAGAAGAAAATCCTGTCGTAGGGTCACCAACTGCGGTTAACTCTGATGAGATATGACATAACCCAGCCAGTCATCACAAGGGAAACTGGGTGGGTGGATCCAGACTCACCGGTCCCTCAGGAAAGCCCTTCTGAATGCCTGAGAGTCTGCAGGAGCAGAGAGCCACCGGGAGCTGGGAAGCTGCAGGAAGCAACTGTCCCTGAGACAGACCTTAGACTTGCAAAGAAGTTCTCTAAGAGGCCACTTTCCCTTCAGGACCCTGCCGTCCCGTGATCCACCTGGAGGCCCTCGGTGGAAGCTCAGAAGTCACTGTCTGAACTCGTTCTCTAGCAGAGTGTGCCACTCGGTTATTAAAATACTAATTCCTTTTCTCTGCCCTGATCTGATTCCACCACAGTCCTATCAATCTTCTGACAGAAACCCTAGTTCTGTGCAGAGGGCACAGGAATGAATTGAAAGTGGGATTTATTTGGGGGCAACTCAGTAATTCCGTGGTCTGAAGAACCAAGATTATTGGAGACATTTCATTCCACTGTCGATTTTTACCTCTGCCTTAGACTCAAGGTCTGTTTTTATTTTATCAGTAAATACTTATGATCTGGGCACTATGTTACTAGATTTGGGGGTTTTAATGCAAGATCTATCTCTTTTGATCCTTGCAACATATAATGGCTGTTGATTATGACTGCAGTTTTAGTTGGAAACCAAAGCTCAGAGGAGTCGGCCAGGGTGTTCCTGTTTGACAGGTGACTGGAGACAGGTTCTGTGGGTAAAGCCCCAGGGCACGAGGACTTGGCCACCTGGTAGAGCCCACAGGCTTGTGCAGAGCTAAACACGGAGGGAAACCGTGCCCCAGAGGTGAAGCTCCACAGAGAGCCATGGGCCCTGAGGCACAGCCGCCCCCTGGACGGGCTTCTGCTTGGTAACTTGTGCCTTTAGGTCAGCAGGACTGCAGGGCGGTGGAGCCTAGCTCTTGTCCCAAGCTGTGGCGCCTTGGGCCTCAGACGCTCCAGGTGGGCTTCAAGAAGACAGGTTTAAGTGGAGCTTGATGCAGAGGTGCAGGAGCCACCCAGGCACAGGCACAGGACCCTGAGGCGGAGGCGGGCAGAACAGCCTCTCTGCCTTGAACGGTGGCCTCCACCACAGTGGCACAGGAGCTCACACGGTGCCAGACGCACAGGAAAATCAAAATGCGGCGAGGAGAAGGTCCCCAGCCAACTGTCCTGGCCTAGGTGTCTGCCCATGTGGTAACAGCTCTGAGACTCCCAGGGCCGGCCCAGTTCCTCCAGATCCTCTGAGAATCCCCTGCAGCCGCTCAGCCAGCAGTGGCACCTCTGTCAAATGCTTCACGTGCCGTCACCAGAATGTTTTGGCAGAAGCATCATCTTTAGGTTTTGACATGATTCCAAAGAGAGATTTTGTCAATTATTACTAATGGAACATTACGCTCCTCTTTGGGAACTCCTGCATGAATAAAAAGGGTCATTAATGACATCTGTGCTCAGCCTGGAACCAGGAGTCAGGTGGACGTGGTGCGAGGTGCTCCGAGCACCAGCATAGCCCTCGCCTTCCCTCTGCGGCCCACCCGCCGGTCACTGAGCCGAGCTCCAGCCAGCCAGTGTGGCGGCCCCTGCAGGTAGCGCCATTGCTCTCCCGCCATCTCTGTCTCCTGCTCCATCAGGTCTCCATTCCTGCAGCGCTTCTCACCCTGAGGCTTTTCACCAGGGCTGGCCTTTCCTGCCCGCAGGGGAAGGAGCTGCTTTGCAGCTGTGATCATTTTCCTCTAGGAGAGACGCCTCAGGCGAGGGAAGCTGTGTGCCAGGAAGGTCAGCCGGTCCACTGTGTCTACAGGACAGTGGCGAGGCAGGCCGACGGCCAGCCTGTGGCCAACCCAACATCGAAGCCCAGGCCAGGAAAGGGCAGCGATCTTAAAGAGCTGCTTAAAATACCTAAGGCGATCCCCTCCAGAGAGCAACACCTCGCGGGAGGAGTGGTTCAGAAAACCTGAGACAGACATGGCATCTCCTGATTCCGCTAAAGAACCTGTGAGGTGGACAAATGTGGCGGAGCCGTTAGACCAGGGTGTGCAACCTCCTCCCCCACGGTGTTCAGGGTGTGCAAAGGACAGGGTAGAGGTCGTTCCCGGCGATGGTAACTGCTCATCCCTTCCAGACTCATGGAATCACAGGAGTACGGCGAACAGTGGGGTTCCACAGGAACACTGCATCGGCCACAAACTTTGGCCCTGTGCTGTGGTAACAGCTTGTGTCTGATAACCTCTCACGTCCCTCACCAAACACATTGCCAAAAACTGCAGGCTACGTGTAGACAGTGGCCTGTTAGCTCAGCATCAGTGAAACCCACTGATCCCTTCTTGTCCACCATTTCCCTGAGGGTCTGACCAGGCAAACAAAAGGGTGAGTGGGAGCAACTGCACGTGCAGCCGCCATCCAACCATGTGAAGGTGTGCTGGGCATGCGTGACTTCAATATGTTTCCTGAGCAATCAGCAAGAAACCAGGCATCTTTACAGCAAGAAGGGCCCCCACGCTGGAAGGAGGGCCACGTGGAGAAGATGGGGCACAGCATCCTGGGTAGGATGCAGACGCAGGTGCAGATGGCCAAGCTGGCAGTCTGTGTGATGTCCAGCAGCTTGTGAGACGTCCACACCGCCTCTCCTCCCCTGCAGTGAGCGGACAGCAGCAGCCTGGCTCCTACGTCTGTGTGATGTGGCTCACTGCAGAGCACACGGAAGACCCCTCTGCACACTCGTGACAGTGGGCCAGGTCTCCTCCCAGCTGGGAGGACTCCAGTCGCGGAAAGAGTGTCCTGTCCTATCAGCTTTACTCCAAGAGTCCAGGGCCTGGACAGCACTCGTTCAATGAAAAAAAATGGAAGCTGGAGATAACATGCTTTTTTTTTTTAACACATTCCCCATTTAATAATCCAAGAACAACTCTATGGATAAATATAATTGGTTGAAGAGACAGATTGAAGCAAGATGTTCTGTATATATAGTTTGTGAACCAACTTGGTACCATTTCTAGATGTATTTTATGCCCTATAAGGAGAAAATTACCCTAAATTTTGCAATTTTCAGACCAAATATAAGAAGTACGTGATGATACTTGTAATGTATATGCTTTATATATATTTATGTCTATATATGTGTGTGTGTGTCATTTTCATGTAGGCAGATCATAATCAGGGAATTTAGAACCTTTTACTAAGGACAAGAAGAAGACAGGGTATTGAATATACAATTTACAACCTCTGCCACAGTTGGGTGGCTAAGAGGTTATCTAGAGTATGAATTTCTGCTATCAAATTTCATGTTTATAATTTCTGATATGCAATTTTATATATTCCAGGTATAAATACTGATATAGAGATGATAGGTTTTGGCAAAATATATTTAATAAATATTACTTAACCACTTACTATATGCACTATATTACAGTCGGCCCCAGGAATAGAATGGTAAATAAAATAATAACATCTCTTAAGTTACTTAGAATTTAGAGAGGTGTGTGGCTAAATCAACTGCTAATTGCAGCCAAAATTACAAGGAAAAACAAGTATTTTATTTCTGTGCATACAACACGAGTCCCACGACTGTGAAATTGGTGAAAATCATTTTTTTTACAGAACGTAGATTTACCTACCTAGAAACCCTGGTAAAGGTATGTAGGAAACGAAGAGTCATTTATTCAATAAAATCAAGTCTGATGTTTGAATAAAGACCTGCCTCCTCCCTTCTCCTGAAAACTCAAGGAGATGGCGTTCCAACCCAGACTTGCCAGCGAGACCCCGCCTCCTGCTCAGGCAGCCACAGTGGGGAACTGTATCCCCTGGAAGGCAGAGGTCAGCCTTTCCCACCAGCCCCAGCCTCCTGTCGCTAAGACTGGTTCACCTGGTGGAGGCCCTACCGTGGAGAGCGTTAGTGAGTGCCCCACCCTGGGGGAGGCAAGCCTAGGCCACAGCCCCCAGCAGTGAGTGCTCTGCTCCTGAAGCAGGGAGTCCTTAAAGGGAGGAGTAGCCTCATCCCCACCCCCGCTCCAGAGCCACAGCTCAGGAATATTCGTGGGGGAAGAAGCAGACCCTAAAACAGGCAGGTCCCAGTGTCCTCCTGAAGGGACCGGCTTCATCTGCAGCAGACTGAGAAGAAGTTCAAGGACACGCCCCAAACAGTGGGGATGTGATAAAAGGGACTGGTAGAAGGGCAGAACCTTGGGAGATGTCAGTAACCAACAGAACTGGGGAGAGAGACAGCAGGAAGGAGCTTCCCAGGGTGAGAGCAAATCTCCAGGACGAAACCCAACAATTAACTTTCAAAGGAGTTCAAATGTGAAGCAGAAAGGCATTGTCGAAAACCATAGAATTAACCAGCAGTTCCTGGTCTTAACATCTTGGAAAAGAGAGCCCTGAAAATCCACAAAACAAATAAAAAACAAATGAAAATGGCAAGCTCCAGAGAATGTTACCCGTGGCCAGTTTCCACACATTTTCTAAAATGTCCAGCTTCCTACAAAAACACGAGTCTTGAAAAGAAAATGAAAATGTGACCTGGATATCAAAAATACAGCAAGAACAGAAACTCAGAGAGCAACCAGATGCCAAATTTAAGATGCAAAGATTATATTTCATGATAAATATGGCCTCAATATCATTACATATGTTCAAAGAATGCAAGTTAACAAGATGAAATAAATAAATGATGGTATGATAATATCACCTCCATTAGATGATATTAATAAAGAGATATTTTTTAAAAAGAATTTGAAGGAAATTCTGGAGGTGAAAAGTAAAATAACTGAAATTAAAAATCCATTAAAGGACCTCAACCATATATTCAAGACTGGTATATGAAAGATCATTGTACCCTTGTACGTTTGCAATGAACAACACAAAAATTAAGCTAGGAAAATAATTCCATTAACAAAAGAATCAAAAAAGAATAAAATGATTTGGAGTGAATTTAACAAAAGAAGTGAAAACTTTCTACTTTGAAAACTAGAAAACATAGTTGAAAGGAATTTAAAAGTCAGTAAATAAGTGAAAAATCATCCCTATTCATGGGCACTGAGAGATGGCAATACTCTCCATCCATCTACAGTTTCACCTGTAAAATTCCAGTTGGTTTCTCTGGAGAAACTGAGCTGATTCTACCACTCATACACAATAAGAGACTGTGAGCATTCGAAAGAGTTAAGAAAGACACAGAATCTAGAGACCCACACTTTCCATATCACACTGGCTGCAGGCTTCCGTCTGGCCAGGTCGCAGCCACCCACCAGGAGCTGCTTCTCCAACCTCGCGACCCTCTCCAGGTGTTGGCACAGTCCTGCCCCAGAGCTCCAGGACTGCGGCTGGCCCTGGACCCTCTGCTGCAGCTGGTCCCACCTCGGCACCTCCAACGCCACAGCGTCGGTGGCTGCTTCCGACACCAGGTTTACTCTGCGAATAGGTCTGCCGCAGATCTGCCCTCCTATCCCAAGCCCTCAATTGGAGGATCTTCTCATTCACCAGGTGCACGGGCAAGACAGTATTCATCGGCCTGGAGAATGTCCCGTTTATAGTCCAAAAGGCCTGGGGAGAGCTGTTCCTCCCTCTTTGAGGTCACGATGCCCCATGCCCTCTGGACCCCCCCACCCCTCTGGGCGACCCTGGAACGCTAGTACAGCGGCAAGTCTCCATGTGTGCGTCTCTCCCACGGTCTGCAGTGTGTGCTCTCCCATCCCCAGCACACCAGAGTCTCCTGGTCCTGTCAAAGCATCATGACACCATGTATGACGTGACTCGGGAGATGCTCTGTGGGCCCTCCACACCGTCCAGAGCTTAGATGAGGACACAGCCTGAGAAAGCTGAAAGTGAGTGTTTTCCACCCATTCCCCATGACTGCAAACTGAACTTGACCCCTTTATCTGATTGGAATGGGAAATACGGCATCCACAGACCCGCGAGAGCCAGCAGGTACGGAGGCCAGCATCATCACCTGCCGGACCGGACAGCAGCTGCCAGGGGCGGTGCGTGGCTGAGCCTGTGGCGGTCTCCCCTGATTCTCTGGCATCCACCCCACCTCTGCAGGGGACAGACCAAGACTCAGACACAGCACAGGGCCGGCACTGAGCGTCCTCTGAAGCAGGCCTCGCCCCTCCCTCGCAGACCACGCTGCTCTTTACTCGCCACCGAAGCTTGGGGTGGGGAGGCAGCAGTGTCTAGAGTCCCTACTTAGTCTTGCACGGTGACAAGTTTCCCCTTGGGCCAAAGACCCAGTGTGAGAATTCCTCCAGCTGCCAAGCACACCAGTCCACTCACAGGGTCTGAGACTGTGGCCATGTCCACCTGGTGGATCAAAGGCGAGGAGGTCCACTCTGTGGAGGATCTCTCCAGGTCTCCATTCATGACCTGGCCTCCACAAATCTGCATCTGGTAGAGGTCATGGTGACACTTGGGGTCCTTGGGAACAAGTGGGATGTTGAGCTGCCCTTGAGCTGCCCAGGTATCTCTCTTCCCGCAGGTATGGCCCTCTGAGTAGGAGGCCATCAGTCCCTCTGTGAGGACGGGCCATCAGTCCTGCACACACTTGCAAGAAGATGCAGAGGCCTTGGCCTGGGAACCCAGCCGGCGCTTTTCTTTCAGTGGGTTTCAGATCTGAAAATCGGCTCTGACCCCGACACTGCACAGGAGCTGGGGTCTTTGATGGCTCCGCTCCGGCTCCTCCACGTTGCTCTCCTCTCACTGGGATGTGGTCTAGAGTCACGTCACTGGCCCCTGCGCCTGGTGCCACGTGGGTGCCATGCTCCCCGACTGTCTGCACTGCTCCCTGCAGAGCCAGGCCCTGGGCTGGCGTCCCCCCAGCAGTCACTCTGCTGACCGTCCCCACTGGCTCTCCAGCAGCCGAGCACATCGCCCGGCTCATCCTCTGGAGCGTTTCCGGTTCTGCTTCCCCCAGCGTGGACCCCCAGAGGCAGAGGCCAAGGTGGGATCCGATGGTCACCGCGTGGACTGGAGGAATCACTGGGAGAGAAAGGAGGGGGAGCACACCTCCCTAGGCAGGCCTGAGACCCTGGATGGAGCGGGGGAGAAGGGAGGGCCTCAGGCGGAACTCACAGAAAGCATGGGGCAGGCACTGGCCGAAGCCCTGTGTGGCAGGGACCGCTTCCTGGCTCCGTCACTGGCTGAGGACAGCCGATGGGAACCAGGGCTCCGGAGAGAACACACCATGGACCCCAGGGCCCAGGAGCCAGTGGAGAGTGATCGTGGGTGCTGCCGTGCTGGGTGCTGCCGAGGCAGGTACTGCCACAGGGGGCCGGGCAGGCGTTTCCAAGCCACCACCAGATGGTACCTTTCTTCTTTGTCAGTCTAGTGCAGCCCCATTAAAATGCCCATGGAAGCACTACAGATTGTGTTCACTTGAAGGACCATTTTATAAAACGTTACCTTCTTGGCAGTGGCACACCAAAGTCTGCTCACGCAGCATTTGGAAAGTCAGGGCTGGGTTTACATGGAAGAACAAAATGACAGTCTATCCAAGGGCCTCTGAGCATTCTGTCAAAGCTCTGGGCTGTTGGGCCAAGCTGCATGGGGCGTGGGGCCAAGTCCAGCTGCCAGGATCGGAGAGCGGAGGAGCCCTGAATGAGCACTTCAGACGCCTGTCTCACCAGTGCCTGCCCTGGGTCACAACAGGACCAGGAGGGGTCATTTGACACAAACCTACCCCCTGGATGGCGAAGCTCGTGAGCACCACGCCGTGAGCAGTACCCAGGCAATTAGCTGCACACCAACAGTCTTCTGCGTAATCCACGCTCCGTGGCAGGGCAGACGCCCCAGTCCCGAGGACTCCCTGGTGTCACTAACAGATATCAACCAGCGGTCATACCCAAAAGCTGCATTTTGCACGTCTTCTGTCTCAATTGAAAGCTAAGGTCCACTTCCTCACTGCCCTACGGCTCAGGTTTGTGGTGTCAGCCAGCATACAGCAGGCACCTGCTCACACAGAAGGAAATCATCCCTCCTTCCACGGTGGTGTCAGGCAGCCCTGATGGGTCACCGTGGTTAATGACCTTGTTAAATTAAAACCTGTTCCAGGAAGCCTAATTTGAAGTGACTCATGATTGTCTCCCAAGTCCTTATTATGAAGAACTCTCAAAGGGCACAGCCAGAGTCAGCTGGCCCAGGGGAGCAGGGAATGGCAAGACCCTCTCTTAGGAGACTCCTTGGAGACCACAGACTCCACAGAGAGCCATGTTAAAAATCGGTTATCAAAGTAAGTGTGCTGGCATATTCTCCATAATTATTTGAGTAGCAAGTGATAAAAATCATATTTGATTAACTATACTTAAGAGAGAGAAATCCAGGGCACTTAGCTGGCTTCAGGCATAGTTGAATTACAGAACTCAGCAATCTCTCTCCCTCTGTCCGCTCCTCTCTCTCCTCCCCCACCCCTTCCCTCTCCTTCTCCCCTCTCCTTGTCTCCTCTCCTCTCCTTCCTCTGCATGGGATTAACATTACAGTCCAATCTTGCCATGCGGTCATTCCAGACAGGGAAAGAAAACTAGACAGGAAGACGTGTGAGATACGGATATCTAGTCAGATAGGTATAGATATACACACACAGAGACACACACACACAGACAGACAGACACACACACACAGACACACACACACAGACACACACACATACACATACACATACACACACAGACACACACAGACACACACACACACACAGACACACACACACAGACACACATACAGACACACACACACAGACACACATACACACACA